>NC_141562.1:30175234-30370234 GCF_036417535.1 Chlamydotis macqueenii | reverse complement strand
CTGCTAAAACTATAATTATTTATTATAAATTAACCTTAGATTGGCTTTAAGAGAGCCGAGAGAATTCTATCCAAAGTCCCCTATTGCTACATATGCATTATTAAAGCAAAGCCACCTCCACGCTTTATATATCCCTTTTCCTCGTTCTTTGTCACTCATTCTCTCCCGATTTCTCTCCTGTGTTCGTTCTACACATCCTCGCAGCGCAGTTGCACAGATTACTTTAAAACCACCCGCACCTCTGAAATTGCATCAACTAACAGTGAGGTTTTCCTAGATTTACGACTGGTAAAAGGAAAGAGATTTCATGTTTCATGAACATATAGCAACCTGCAAAACTCAGAACAAAAATTCTATCCGCGATAATTACAATGCACATTTTAAACAAATGCACTAAACAAAAACACTTTCATTTTCTAGAAGTTTATTGTTTTCCTCGGTAATAATATTTTATGAACATTTTTTTAATTTTCACCTGAATTTGTCAACAAGTATTCAATGTTTTAATAAACTTTATCTGCAAACATCAATAATTCCACTTTCAGCTGAGGGAGTTTCTCACAAAACCTGTTACAGAAGTCTCCCAACTGCATTTCTAATGGAAGAATCACACAAATGCTCAATTAGCTTACACACGCTATGTGCAAACACACAGCTATCCTCCTCCTCCTCAATGATGCACTTAACGTTTTTTCTTTTCTGCTTTTTAAGAAACAGAATTTGCTAAGCTATCTTATTTGGTGCACAATGCTTTAAAGTATCTTAAATCACCTGAAAAACCCACTTTATCTATTAATTTTTCAGATATTAAGATGCAGCCATTTGTGTATATTTAAGCTGAAAGATGTGGCTCAGTTCTGTGCTTCTGACTAAGAAAAAAAAAACCAAACCCTCTAAATTGTCTCTTCCTTTCTACTTTTTGAGACACAAACATGGTAGCATCTTTGGGTAGGCAAAGTTGAAAAGGAAGGTTATTTTAATTGACTTCACTGCATCAAAATATTTTTTGATAATCCAATCAGCGTGTTTTCTCAATTTTACTTTAATAAAATTTTGATAGTAATACCTTTTGCATTTTTTTTTTAATGTTGATACTCACTTAACCTACTTGCAATTCTAAAGAAGTCAACACTTGATTGTGACAATGTTCAAAAGAATTTCCTATGCCACAAGCACAGTAAAAACTTTCACCAATTAGTGCAGGAAAAAAGGAGGGAAAAGCCAGAGCGCTGGTGCTCAAAGAGCCAGGCCTTGCGGCAAAGCTGTCATGTCGAGTGGATTGATCAACAGGACCGCAATTTCTAATGGCATGTTGTCATGAAAAGTCAGCCACGGGGAGCCACCTGCTTTACTCCTCCTAGACAGCTAGGGAAAGGAAGGGGAGGGGAAAAAAAAAAAAAAACCACCCCATTCCGTACCTAGTTCTGCCAGTCCCTTTTGCTAACAATTTTGGGAAGGGTCTCATGATTTTTATTCAGTAGGAATATGTCAAATCTCCAACCGTATTATCCAGCCTCTAAGATTAGAGTCGCGTAGAAGGCTGATGTTCTTTTTGGGCGGCGGGGAGGGGGAGGGAGAGGGAAAAGAGGATGAAAAAAAATTATCTCTATCCCCCAAATACTTCTCAGATCAGAAAATACATCCGTCACATCTCTAAACCAACAAAGTTTGTCAACGGCTTACAACGTACATCTAAGACATTCTGCAAGTCGAGAACAACACAGAGCGTAGACCTTCTGTGTGTCGTTTTATTTCAGCACCACCTTCCTTCGCCCTCACCGAATCATAAAAGCCTGCTTTTGACATGCAGTAGTTGCTTTGTTTCAACTTAGTTTACCTCCAACTTTTAGGATCGGCTCGTCTATCCTAGGATCACAGCATCGTTCAGTCCTGGAACCTCATCTTAGCTGGCACGGCCAACGTTTTAGATTGAATTGCACAGGCAATTGTGCAAACCGCTGTGTTGAAGACAAAGATAACAACTTCCTTGTTTTGCTGTTGGAATATTTGCTCGTGCTTGATGGAACATAATTAATACTTCAAGAACTTCCACCAACTTACCATTGAATAACAGCGCCAAACAGTCTGTCTTAATCACTCTCTAGGAATGTGCTAGTGTCGTTTTAACCGATTCCCATCACTCAAAAGACATGGAGATTTCCCTCCTTTAACACATACAAAAGCCAAATACATTAATTCTGTTATGCCTCACAGAACGTACTGCAGTTGCCGAAGGAATGAAAGCCTAGTTAACAACGTACTCCAACACTGCTCTCTAAGAGAAAATGTAAACATTGGACTTGGAGAGATCTGTTTGGAAATCTCTTACAATTTTTAAGCCTTTCTTTAAATCTAAGTTTTCATTGATTGGAGTAGATGTTTAGCTTTGTTTCATTTGTACAAAAGATTTCACGTTTCATACCTGTTTGCTTAAGAGGGTCCAAACCAAAAATGTAATGTGCACTAACTGCTAATTTAAGTGAATTTTTGGGAAACAAAACAGAAAATTTGGGAAAGAAAATTTCCAACAACGCTCATCTATGTACAAAAGAAAAAAAGTCAAATAAAAGTTAAAGAACTTTTAAGTTCATGAAACCAAACCCCACTTGGCATGCAAATCACGTACTGTAACCTTTTATCGGCGCAGCCTCTGGTCTCATCAGTCGATGAAATTCTCAGCCCGCGGCAACAGCTTAGCCGAGGGACGCAGACCAATGAGAAAATATTCATTGTGTTAGCATTTCAAATGGCGAGAAAGGAAGAAGAAGCGCTAACTGATCACTGCCCGTGGAATTAATTGGATATTCCAAGAATAATGTCTCTCACTGAAGATCCTTGGAGGCTGAACGCTAGTAGAGACCACATTTTGTGCGGCGCCTTCAAAAAGAGACCGCTTGGGGGTAGTGGACATATTAGGGTTTTAGCGCATTTCCCTAAAGGCCACAAAATAATCAGATGCACTGAACCAAACTCAGCTAATCCATTCCATAATTATACACACAAATCCAATAAACTTTGTCACATTACTGGAAAATTAAACTATTACAGTGAAGCCTTTTGCAACTTTGAAAAAGTTGGAATTCTCGTTTTATCCAAGAAAGAGCCAAAAAAAAAAAAAGGGGGAGGAAAAAACCACCTCGGCGAAAGTCAGAAGTTTTGGAGGTTGCACTTGCAGATGTACATGCTCACATAGACGCACGCACACTGGAGCCCGGACGAAGAGTAACGCTTAGCTGTAGTCTTCTGTTATGCTTAAAGCTCAGGTAGGTGTCCCACAGCTTCCTTCCTTTATATGGAGGGGATTTACGTTTCAGCTTTATTGCACATAGCCCAAGCATACGCAATGACCCTGTCCAATATTAGTATAGCTTTCCTTAAGACACATCTTAATCTAACCTTTTCAAGACTCTTTTGCTTTCAGACTCAAAACAGCATAAAAAATGAGCATTGTTGTGGAGCGCTGAGAGATTGAACTAAGGCTCTGGCTTGGTCCAAAGCAGTAGCCCTCCGGATAAACAGCTGCTTGTGCAACTAAATAAGCTCTGTAGACCAAAAGGTAGAAGAGGAGGAGGAAAAAAAAGAAAGAAGGAGGAAGGAAAGGGGGGGGGGGGAAGGAAAAAACCTGATATTAGGAACCTTCCCAAATGTTGCATCTTTCCTATCGACCGCTGGCCTAGCGTGAGGTGTCAATTTTGACTCCAAAGAGAGCACACGAATTCGCAGCGGTCCCATTATGCGGTCTCTGCGCTCATTGTAAATTCTGTCAACGAAGTCAATCTTATTAACTTCCGCACTGGTTCACACATGACATTTTCTTCAATTTTCTTGCTGACATCAAAAACATCAATTAGCAGCCCGAAAATAGGAAGGAACGAATGACAGAGCCTGATAACGTCAACTATTTGAAGCCAAGGGTAAATCTATTCTCCAGTTCTGAATGCGTTCATTACAATTGCATTTTCAAAGAAGACCTCCAAATAGCAAAGAAAATTAAATTTATCATCTAGAAATGCCTAGAAATTGTTTTTTTAATCCTATGTCTATCTCTCAATCCCAGAGTGTAATACAAAGTATCGCAATTCAGTTTTATGATAACATGCCACAACTTTAATAGAAAGTTTATAAAATATGCAGCCCTTGCCATACTTCCTATCACATAACAACTACAAGGGGTGAGAAAAAAATTGTCCAACAGATTGTAGCGTCGCCTCGTCTGCTCCATCAGCTCTCATAGGCTGGCACAGCACTTACACACACACACAGACGTGCGCGCGCGCTCTTTGGATACATGAACGCACATCTCCTCCACCCCCCCATCCATGCTTGTGAAGAATTTATGAGCTATGCAATATCCAGCGACTTAAAAACCCCAGCAAGCACCACATTACTGGCGTGCGGAGGGAAGGCGCGCGCCGGAGCTGCCTCGCATTTGCATTCGCCCAACTCTTTTCATGTTTCAGAGAAAACAAACCCAACTCCCTGCCCAGGAAAGCAAAGGGTAAGTCCAACCAAAGACCTGACGCTAACTGTCAAGCGCCAAGCACATGCATTCAATCAGCTGCCAGAACTTCCGCTCGCTGAACTCTCGCCCTTTTTTCATTTTATTGACATTTTCAAAAAGAAATACATAAAAATAACCTCCCAGTAACACAGCAACAAGACACCCGTGTCAACACAACATGGTCCATTTGCTGTGCTCAGCAACAAGTTTCTGGAGAAAGGCAGGCATGTTTAATAGGAGGCAAAAAAAAAAAAAAAAAAAAAAAAAAGTAAGGCAATAAACCTGTTTTCGTGGTCTTTAAAGAAGCCCCGGCTCGCTTTAGTTACTTATTTATTTATTTACTTCACTGCTGCGCCCGCTTTGTGAGCCATCGTTTCATGCTTGTATTACATCTCCTAGGGAGTGAATAAAAGCAAGTTTAGTGGCGACCAAAGACACTCACTCGGACTTAATGCAAACAGAAAGAGCAGCTACACCCCGATAAACAGATCACATTCCTTCAGCCCATTGATTTTTTGATCTTTTGACATTTTTTAGTTGCTTCCATTCCTTTCCTCGTCTTTTCCTCAATGTCACAAAAGACAAAATGTCTCAGCAATTGATGGCAGGGGTATCTATTAGCTGTCAAGCCGCCTTTTTTTCTCTTCCTCCGGCACTGGCTAAGAAAGTACAAAATAGAAAGCTGAGAACTGGCAAGGAAACAAATTGTAGGAATCATCTAATTTAATGGGCTCATCATATTCTGGGATTTTGGCTTTTCCACATCTCACCTCTCTGGGAAGCAGCTGGAAGGTGAAAGGGGGAAGAAAAAAAAGGTTACATTGAAGGGTTTTCTGTAATTTTTGTTGCTAGGTGGAAACAAACTAGCGAAGACGGAGGGAAGGAAAAACAGGAGGAGAACTCCTGGGAGGTTTGGTGAGGTGCCTCAGTCGCTCTCGCAGCGCTTTCCTGCCCGCGCGTAGAAACAAACCCGACGCAGAATGAGCCTCTCGGCTCGGCCGCGCTTGGGGGGATGCTGGACATGAAACAGAGGCGGCTGGCGCTTGAAAAACTTGTAAAATTATTTTACAGCCAAAGATTTTTTTAAAAGATTGTGAGATACTCATTACTGATGGTAAATCTAGCTTTTTTTTTTTCCTTCCCGAATTCCATGTTGGACATTTTACTGTCCGACTGAAGGCAAAGCAAAGGTTATGTTTTATCTCCTATAATTTACCGCAGATGACTCTAACCTGTGCTTAAAAATTTTTGCCTTAATCAAACAAATTATCAGTCAGAATGCATTTGCAATTGTTTAAAACATAAGGGAAGCAGATGGAAGCACACGATGAATCAGTGTGTATTTAACAATAATAAGTAAAATAGAAAACATTTTCTAGGCAAACTATAAATCTCTGGAAGATAATTACGTAAAAATTCTCAGTGAATATTTGTGCTTGGTTTTGAATGCAGACCTTGCAAAAATCACCAGAGAAACTGCTTCTTTTGATTTTACAAGATTTCATGAAGCAAAGAAGTGAGTGGCACAAGAAAGACGAATTATTTTACAAGCAAATATACCAGTGTCATTCAAGGAACAGACACTGCTACAGACTGCTTTAAGCACAGAAGGGAGTGTAAAACAGAATGAACGTCTTGCAACAGCTTTTTTTTTTTTAATGTTGTTTTGCATTTGAAATTTCTAGGAATATGGGTTTTCAGTTAGGGCCCGATCCTGGCCATCAATTGTAACGGGGGGTTTTCCCTGAGAACAGACCTCCCAGTCTCTGCCTGCATTCACACAAGACTGCTGGACCACGGGCAGGGAATAGGGTTTTGCCTTTTTTCTAAAATCTATGTTTCTGACAAGAATCATCTCGGTTTTGCCAGTGAGACACTGTTGCTTTTCTTAATGTTGAAACGGCATCCACTTGGAAGAAGAAAGATAACTAAATTTGACTAAAAAGAAAGAGAAGGGTAACATCTGTTAAATGTAAAAGATTTTCTCCAAAATAGCGAGGAAGCTAAATTATTTCTCCTAAAACCTGAAACACTCTACTGCACACCAGGAATAAGCTTCTTTCTCCCCTTTAACTAAGTTCAAATTTAACTCAAAGAAACAAACAGGAGCAGGCTCTGCAATATTTTTATCAGATTAAAATAGAGGAAGGGTAGAAATCTGGAGAGCGGCTAGCTTAGCTTCTGCAAACGCGTACCTGAACTTGGCTGTGTATGAGGAAAGTTTATTGGTGTTCAGGTAAACCCCTGGGCTTGAAAAGAAGAAATAGATTTTACAAAACACCCCTTCTATTTTATTCTCCCTTGTCGTTTCAGTCTGGAAATCCCGCCGATCATCCCAGCTATTCACGGATTGATATTATCAGAGGTTTATAAAAAAAACATGTCTGCTGAATTAAAACATGTGACTGGCCAACAGCAGCAGCCAAACTGACCACAGGTTAGCGCTGGGGATGAACCACGGTTCTGTTTTTTTAAACCCCGCGCTGTCCTTGAAACGGAGGCTGCATACGGCTCCATTAGATACAGCTACGGTGCTCTTGATCTATTATTTACAAAGAAAAACCCTTCACTACTTAAGTGGCCCCTTCTACTTCAGCCTTCAATTTCAGCCGCATCAAACAATTTGGAAGGGGGGGAGAATGGGAGGGGAGGGGGAAAACTTGAGTCCATAATATAATTCTATGCAAGAGAAAATTACACTTGAGTAAGAAAATTCAGAATGCCTGGAATAAGGTTTTGCATCCAAATTCAAAAGGTCTCAGCTTCATCCAGAAAAGCTTAATGACAACAGCCTTAGTTTTTAATAAAACTAACATTAAATTGTACATAAAATTTATACACAGATGCACAAAACAATTTATCTCCTCTCTAAAAAGTAAGATGAAAGACTGAATGAGAATTGCAGGACTTCTCTCTAAAAAATCACCATTTTTCATTAAAATATAATTTTGCATTAAATTCTGTAATTATCAAGACTATTCTTTAAGTCATACTGCATTCAATCTAATTAGAAAGCTTAGATCTCACCTTTGTACTGAACTTTCAACTCTCTGATGCCAATTAGAAACTATTTTAAATGAATTTCCCAATTAAACTGACTCCTGTGATCAATTCTGACATAAGATAAAACCCAGAATTTTCAGGGAGGGGAAAAAAAAAATGTAAAGGAAAAAACGAGAGGCATAGATGTACAGTCTATCTGTATTTCTGGAAATATTTTGAATGGGTTTTGCATCCTTATTATGAAGAATATCTCATCTCCTACGCTTGGAACATCCTCTCAGAAACAGAGCTCATATCAAAAGTGTTTAAACTGCAATTAGTATTGTTTCATTATTCAGCACGTTTCCATTTTCAATAAATATCTTGTTTTATTACGCTCTGTATTTGGTTCTCATGTTATAAACTATCACATTAGATGAATTATAAATGTAAACTATTAACAGTTTAGATTCTTTTAAGTTGTTATCAATTTCAGGCTTTTGACAGCTTAAAGGAAATTCAGTAAACACACCTCCTCTCCTCTAGAAAACGGCTTCTGTAACGCCAACAGCCATCTCCCAATTAATAAACGGCTGTATTCTCCTTTTGTGGAGAAGAAAATTAGCTGAAGTTTCCCATATAAAAGACCATATAATTAACATTAGTACAATGTGTTAAGTTACACTTAAGACATTCCGACAGCCTAATTATATCAATGAGTCATCTAACTCCTGTTTGTATCCATTCCATTTATCTTCATTTCAATCCATGCGGTTTGATGGACAGGTATCATTAGAAGTGACAAAGCATCATGCTGCAGAGAAACGCAGGACAAGGCGATAGCCTAGATAAGGCAGCCCGAGACCTTCTGACGCCACGTAGCTGGAAATGACTCCTTGTATACACATCACTGCCTTCACTAAGAGTGTCTACAAGTTATCATTAGACACGTTCATTGTTAAAGACTAACCAGGTCAGTGTTTCTGATCAAGTTGCAAATTAGACCAATTGAAGTGTTCTTAACCTACAGACCGGTGTCAGGAAGGACCTGACGGCGCTGGAGCTATGCGGCAACGCGCACCGAGCGCCCCACCATTACTGCGCGTTTCATGCTGAACACAAACAGATTTAAGCAAAGCGTTTGGGGGGGCGGGGGGGGAGTGTATAGAGAATTCAAATTACACAGACAACACAATGCTGTTGTTTTACTGCAATTTTGATGGAAAACAATTGTTCCATGGCAAATACATTAACTAAAAGTGCAGACTTGGGCAATGAGAGCATTAGAGGTGCAGATAAACATGTCATTATAAAGCCGAGGAACCAACAAGCATTTCTATTTCAAATTATAATCCTGCTGGCTTTCCATATAATAGTTAAATAACAGTTCCCAGAAATACAAATAATGGCTAAATGAGGGGTTTAAAGTCTGATCTAGCAGGAGCATTACATTGGCTGAAAAAGCTGATGTTGGGAAGGAGGAGGGAAGAGTGAAATTATTTCAGTTTTCACACTTCTTATTTTTTCCTCCATTCTATTTTCCTGCACGGATTCTAGAAGCAAGCGCTGCATCCTGCCTGCTCTCGGCAGCGGGGCACAGCACACAACTCAAACCAAACCCACAGAGCACCAACACATAGAAAATACCCGTGTGAGCCATTCAGATGTTGATATTTTGCAAAGCTAGGCTTTCATTTTTTCCAGAGTAACACAGCACGCAAGGCGTTTGTTCAAAGTATGTAAGCTATTGGTGCTTCCCTGCTTGACCGCTAAGTGTCGGATGAAACGGACATTGCTCTTCATGGACTATTAGAGGATTGTTATTTGGAAAGCTTCCTCATGAGCTGGCTTTAAAAAGATCTAACAGGTAATAGGTATAGGATTGAAAGTTGAAGGGATACAGTCAAAATTATTAAAAACCCAAAAGAAAAATTTACGCAGGATGCACAGGATTCTGCAATATAGTCATTCACTAAAGTCTGGTATATGAATTTAGGGGTTTGGTGTTGTTTTTTTTTTTAAAAAAAAAATATATCCCCATCAGCAAGCAACAGAGATCGCTATGTTAATGTCAATCATATATTTTCTAATCACTGCACAGAAGTAGGGACTACATACAGAGAGCACGTCCATTAATCAATATGCAAAGAATACATTGTCTCAAGAGTACGTATTTATGGTCGTCAGTTAAGACAACTACGCTGCATGAATTTCTGAGCTGGAAAATTCTTTATCAGTTAACAAATGGGAAGCAAACCTCAATTTAGAGCCACGTGCAGTGATCTCCTTAAAAGCTACTTGTGAAGTAGAATTAAGCTGAAGTGAGTGACAAGGTGGAGAGGACACGGGACGTTGTATGACAAGCAGTGACCAGTTGGAGCATTTCAGGTCAGCTGATAAGCAAACGGTATAAATAGCCCAACTTGGGTCATTACAACTGATAAACACAAGGAAATAATAACCTTGTACACGCACTCATAGCTGCCCAGGTGTTGCCGTAACACCCTGTGTTGGTCTCTATCAGGTGGACAAAGACTATGCTGAAGAGCCCGGCACAACCCACAGGAGGAGCCCCTCAACTGGGATTCAAACCCTCAAGCTGCAGAGCTTGGACTGTGCCGGAGCAGACTAGATCAGGAAACATCAAGAAGAGCTTCTACAATTCACTCCCACACCCCAAAACTCCAAGGCATCCCCATTTTTTTATTACCAGTGAGTACTGCCAATTTTTCCCTCTACAGCGCTCTTTCTCTGTTTGAATGAGCACACGTGCCGCAGGTTTAAAAAAAAACGGAACAACCACAATTCCAAGTAAAACACAGAACAGAAGAAGAAGGAAATTAGAAAGTGCCTTGTTAATTAAAAAAATAATTAAGTTAAAAGCTTTTCAGATAACCTGACTCAAATTCTGAATGAGCTGCTTCACCGTTTAGAGAGTCCAAGCCAAACGACGGTTACAAGCTGAAAACAAGTGTTATTACAGACGACTATCTAGATACGGGCCAAACTAAACATGGCTTTGAAGATCTCCAGACAATGCTCTGAACGTGAACCTGATCCAAATTCTACCATTTGTTCTCATCTCAAATTCAACTTGAAACCAGGAAAACCTGAACGCTTTAACACGCACTTTGAAATTTTTTATTCTGAATACAATGAGCACAAATACACACAAGTCAAAATAAGCCAGTGAGCCGGGATTCTGAGAAGTTATCTGAAAAGTGAAATAAAGATTGAGATGGATCTTTTTTAAAGCAGTTTTCCAGAGGAGAAATACACATGCACACGCACTGCATTGTATGCCTACAGACCACATGTGCAGTCAATTGCTATTACATACCTGCACACACAACAGCAAACTTCAGTGGCTCTTTTATAACATGGCGTAAAGTTATTTCAGCCTTGTTTTTCATGTGTTTACAACCTGGCCTCTAACTTTTGCTCTGGGGTGAAATATAGCTGTGCAACATCTGTTTCCAAGAATATTAAATTATTATTATTAAAATGTTTTAAACAAATTAAAATGCATGTGTTTGGGGCTTTCCAGAGAAACCAGCGCTCTCTGTGGTGAGACGTGGCTCCCAAGGGTTAGGAAAACCAGCGCGACCTGGAATATAAACCTTTGTCTATGGAAAACAAAGGCAATACCAGTTTTTTCTGCATCGCCCCTCTGTGCTGAGCTGCGTAGACTACCAACCAACAGAAAGAGAGAGTTCTTGACATCCCTGCTGTATCAACACATAGGAAGCGCATGGAGGCAGTCTAGAGCTAGAAGCTGTCCAACAGTAAAGGATCTAAGTGGCAACTCCACCTTGAAAGAGTGGCATTGCCCAAGGTCCTTCCTTCCTCCTTTAACCTCCTTTCCAGTATGTGAGAAGCTTCCCATCTTAAAGGAACTCATGTTCCAAACACTTCTGCCAGGCAAGAAAGGCCATCATCCCAAATTTACAGAAAGGACACAAGACATGAGAAAGACCATGTAATTTGCTTCATTTGGCCAGCAGTGGGGCACGATCCTGAGCCCACATCTGTCGCTAACATCCCACGAGCCAGTCAGTTAAAGTAATTATATGCCTGACCTCAAACAAATGATAGGAATTCACTGTTTAAAAATTAAATATTCCTCGTGTTCTCTATCTCGGAAATAACAAGGTATAACAAAACTCAGCCATAGCCAGGCTGAACGCAGTAGATAAGATAAAGCTTTGAGCCTTAACTGATGTGCAATACTTAAATATGGTCAAAACCCCAGTCGCCATCCCAGAACAACCTAATATCCTCTTTCTTCCCATGTCCTCCCTCCCCCAAAAGTCCAATTGTTCTGAGGAGATGGAAATTAATTATATTCATACTTGAACAATAGCTACAGGGAAAAAGCAAGGGAATATATTACAGGACCCAAATTACAGTAGTAAGAAAATACACTGTGCTGTGATGTAGAGATATAAATGAATTAATCCTGACATCTGTTTCTTTTGCAGAGGAATTAGGCATAGGTTGAAGCTGACCTTGCAAGAAGCATGTAAGGTGATCAACTAAGATAATGCAATGGTGCCCACCGCTCTCTCAGTTTAGGGAAATTGTACTCTTTGACCTCACACTATATAGCCTTGCACACCAACGGGTACACCAAAGGTCACCCCACTTTGTACACTGGAACAGCGGGGAGTCCCACTAAGAGCTACTCTGCAGTCAGCGCACTGGGTGCAGCACAGACCACCACAGACCAGGCAGGTATCTTGAGACCCAGCTCAGCTATGGCCTGCAGCAGCAACCCAGTAGATTGCCACCCAGTTGATTTTTCTCTAAATTTTGATTTTTTTTCTGAGCTCAGAAGGACATTTTATCTGCAACAACATGCAAGAGATTACCACCACAAAAGCCATTTTCATCTGGTCAGGCAACTTTTTTCAAGACTCATCACGGTGCTTCCTGGCAATAAGACATTTGTCAAAGCATCCTTGTGCCATATCTCCAGACTTAACACCCAAATTTCACACACAAGTTTGGCACAGTGGTTGAAAGGTGAACAAAGGCAGCAATCCCAGCAGGTTACAATGATGCTCTTGCTGTAGCCTTCGCTTCAGACTCACATTTTCTGAAAGATGTGAACTAGCGTCAGCAAGCTAGAACTGATGCAGTTATGGGACTGCAGGCCAAGATTAATGCATGTATTGAGGAACTCTGTGCCCCCATAGCATTTCACCAATATTTTTAAAGAAAATACATTAGCATGGAAGGAAATGTGGCTCCTGCATAAACAAAAGAGCTATTTTTTCGGAAAGGTTTTAGAATCAGACACACAACACATGCTTGAAAAATAAACCCACATTCAACAGGCTTTTCTTAGTGAGCCCCAATGTCTTACAAGGACAAAGAAATCCTGGTTTTAATGAAGTCTTTAAGTAAGTTTTTACATAATATTTTTTTAAAAGTGAATAAACCTGTTTTAACGTGATAGCTTCTGTAGGGCTCAAGAGACATTCTAGTCTATTGTGTCAGTGGATTAATTCTATTCACCGAGAAAGAGCATACCAACATGTCCTATTATGCCCAACAACTGCAGAGATCGGCAGGAATGAATGGTGTGCTTACACATGTGTGCTGAATCATCAAATGTTCTTTAGAGCAAGGAGAACCCATATCTCTGCTAACTTCCAGCCTTTGCTGTGCGACTTAATCAAGGCCTCACTCTTGCAAAATATGAGTCACCCTTGTCGAGGCTCCTTGCACAAAGGCCGCTCACAGCCCGTGGTCTCTGCTGTGCCATGTTCTGCAATCTCCACCAAATGTAAATAAACCTCAAGGACAATCTGCTGGCATCTAAGCTGCTGAACTGCCATACCCTCCTGACCTACAGCAGCTCAGAAACAGGGATGTAGTCCCTTTCCCATGGGGTGGTATGGCAGCCCTCCAGCACATCGATGGGATGGAGGGCAGCGAGCAGTAACGTTTTAAAGAGCCCAGGCCAGATGCACTGGATGATCTACACTGCAGCCCAGCACTTGCCCGACAGCTCTACTTCTGGTTAAAGTGCATTTTTTGGTTTGCAAATATGGGAAGTGGGAATACTTTGGGCGAAACCTGGCCCAAACAAAGAATGAGGAGCTTTGCAACCCATTTTCCCTGAGGGCAGCATTTTGCCTGTTTCTTTTAAGACAACATCAGGCAGGACATGAAGTAAAGGATTCCTCTTTGCATTTCACAGAAGCAGGTATTCAAATACTGGAGGCTATCAAAAGAGAGAAGAGCTTCACTTTCTCCTACCTTCACTAACAGACTGAATTTAAAAACAATTAGAACTCCTGGAAAAGAATTTAACCACAAAATCATATCATTTAAAGGGAATAGGTCATACTACACGCAGCGGAGTTGCCCCCACCCCAAGATTTGCTGCTCTTGGATGTCAACAATTCTTAATGTTGCTCTAATTAGCTTTTGGGCTTCACCTTCTGCTTCACTGGTATGAGTAAAAGAACTATTTTTTTCTTCTTTAGGTATGGGGATTTAAGAGGAAGCTGTTGATTTCAATCAGTCTTAGGCTTTTACCCCGAATATGGTCCTCAATGCAAAGTCTTGTGTCCTTCTATTTACGTAACAGACTCCCATGCTCCGGGGCCCTGCAGAAGGCTCAAATATCCACAAAGAAAATACCCATGAATGCCTCTTCCTACAGCTGATCTGGTAGAAATCCTTCCACCTGCAAAGACATGCTTTTGTGCACTGTCTCACTCCGAGATGGGCTGTGTGAAACCACAAAAATGCAGCTCCGACGGCACAAGCTCCATCTGCGCTATGAAAACTATTAAGGTTAATCCAGCATTCCTAGACTGTGGTGCGAGACAGTCCCAGTATAGACCTGCTCCAGCAGCACCCTGCCAATGAGCTAAGTACTCTAAAACCATAATTCGTCTCATATTTCTCCAAGCAGCCGCTCCAGGTCAGCCGATCCCGGCTGCTCGCCCCTGCGCCCTGCCTTCGCCTGCATCTTGGCAGCCCGACTGGTGGCCAACGTGCATGGTGAATCAGATGGTGAGACCGACCCCAGCCAGGACTATCAGTCCGTCTCCTTTGAGGGTGGGTTATTTTTAACCCAGAGCCCTTCTCTGGTTTGGTCTCCCAATCACGGCCATACCGATGAGAGCATGGTTTATCACCCGCCTGAGTGGGCCCAACTGTGGGTCTGCAGGTCTCTACAATTTCCACCATGGCTTATCTGATCCCACAGTTTGGGAGGCTAAATCCAAACACTAAAAAAAAAAAACAAAAACCCAAACAACAAAAAAAAAAACAATAAAGAAAAAAAAAAAAAGAAGCCCTCCTCTGCCAAGTTATCTGCCACTACAGGAGTCAGAAGCACCAGCTCCAGGGTAAGGGGAAATGCAGCAGAGACACGGCGAGGCCATCCCCTTCAGTTGCCTTTGGTCTGACGCTGCGTCAGCCAGAGCGCAAAACTGTATCCCAAAGACAGTGTGCATGGCGGGGCGACTGCTGAAGCTGGCACGGGCGCTGAAAGAAAAGCTTGTCAAACTGTACGCTTGGAGCACACACAATTCACACCGGTGAAAGCAAGCTTTTGCCAGCATGGCTTCACAACGTTTTGCCCTCCAGTGAGCAAAATCAACCATATCATCAAAAGCGCAGTTTTACTAGCATAATTGCATCTATGGAATCACAGGGGATTTTGCCTGAACAGCTACAGCGGCGTAAAAATAAATAAATTAAACCCACACTTCATTGTATCCTTCACCAATGTAGCTGTGATGGCAAAACTCTTTATAGCAGACCTGGCCTATATTTCTATCACACCTTGTATCAGAAAAATTATTTTTCTCCATTACCTCTGCTACTTAGTTTAAGCTCTGCAGTTCATGCAATAGAAACCAACTTATTTTCACTTCTGCTTATACTCAATCCCCATTTTCAGGTTTATAGACCTGATGGATTTCAAATACTGCAGGGGGGGAATTTTAAAACCAACTGCCCTCCTCCTGAACAGCCTCTGTAGATACCATTTTTAGTAAAAGCAGAGGGAATCCTGGCTGTGAGTAACTTATTATCACTATTAATAATAACAGGAACTCTCTTCACTAAGGAGACAGTCAAGTTTCTATAACCTTTATGCACCTAGCTGCTGGCTCGCAAAAACATAACTGTGGCCATACAGAAGCACCCTAACTTAATCCCCACAATTAGCAATCCCATCTTCCACTCAGTGTTGATTGGCAGACTCCTGTTAGGATGATTAAAATAGATATAAAATTAGAAAGTGTCTCTTCAGATGTTACTGGGAAAATCCCCCTGCGAGAGATGAGTCATGGCTGGTGGGCTGCAAGGTGAGGAACGGGCAGAGGGAACTGCGTAGGGATGATGCCCACCACAAGAACAAGCACAGGAACCAACAGCCACTCACTGGACTACAGATACATGTGTTTTGTTACCTGGATGGACACACTCCCCACGTGAATAGGACTGTGCCATACCCGCACACTAAAATTCAAACAAATCGCTCCTGCAAGCTTCTTCATTTACTTTAGAGCTGATGCTGAAGAGATGGAGCATGTCTGCACAGGATGAACCTCAGCCTTTGGTTGCTGAGCTTTTCCACACCCTCCACGCTGGAAAACAAGAGCATTAGTGTGCCCACAACATCGGAGCAGCGCCCTCCCTTCCCCTGCTAGCATTTACGCCCCTCTGTGTGGTTGCCCCAAACTTAGCTGCCTGTCCGAGGAGCGTGGAGGCACCACGGAGGGTTTTCAGGCTCAGCAGGCAGAGGACAGCAGCACAGTTGCCCCAGCCCCGGGCAGAGGCACCAGCCCCGCAACCTCCTCCCACCACCAGCCCAGCCACAGAGCAAACTTTGGAAAACGCTCCATCCAGACACACCTGCGAGGAACTTTCTCTCGCTCGTACCTTTTATGCGTTTCTTTGTCCCAGTTACCAAGGGAATTCACATGAAAACAGCAGCTCTGTTTCCTAAAGGTGAATAGAAAGTTCTTGAACCGGTTTAAGAGCTAAAACGGGTAACAATACAAGTGGAGGTTGAAGATTACCTCTCCATCATTTTACAACTGCAAAATGTTAAGGAAGAACTCTCTTCCCGCTCCGCACCTGGCAAATCCGGAGTTAAGGGCAAGACTGCTTGATGTGTGGCTTTTTTCTTTTCTTTTTTTTTTTTTTAAATAACTTCTTTACAGGAGGGGAGCCTGAATTCAGAGAGCGGTGGGTATCTCTGCAAAGCGCAGCCTCCACTTACCAGTATGGGGAAAAAAAAAAAAGAAAAAAGGATTCTGCTACGTTTCTTGAAAGCATTTGTGTTTTTACCAAGTGGCTCAAGTAATATTAATGAATTATACACCCTGTAGAGCAGAGAATAGCAGCTCTAACTCATGACCTCCAGCAATTCACACTGGGTTGATTTAGGAGGTTGTCACTTCCACCCCTCTGCTGAGAGCTAATACCCCCACCGAGATGGCAGAAGACGACATGCGCCTGTATATCAACCGCTGCAGTCCGCAGGCCGACATGCTGACAGAGGTTTAAGGTCAGGCACTGGAGTCAGCACCCATCCCGCTCCGTAGCTTCTCCTGCTCCAACGGTCGGCCAGGCCAGACAGCTCCAGTGCCAGCTCGAGGGTCAAGGCCCTAACCTCACGGCTTGTACCCCCTGCGGTGTCTGCAAATTACAAGACCATCTATCCTTCCTGGCTGGATACTGCCAACAGTTTGGGTTGGGATTTTTTTTTAAGTTAGCCCAGTAGCTTTTTAACCACATTGCTCAAGCACTCCCCACAAGATCATTCTACAAATCTACAGCAGGAGCAACTACGTCAACTACAGTCAGCAGACTGCAGCTCGCATCTTCAACTGGCAAATCCTCAGGGCCTTGTTATTTGTCCAAGAACAATAATAAACCATGGTGGCTTAGAAATACTGGAATAACACCATCTGACCCTGAATGGCCATTTTTGAGACTAATTTGCCACCTCTGCATCTCAGATATGAGGCCATTTGTTGGAACGGAGGACCAGGGTGGTGCCTGGTTACTCCCATGTGAGCTGAGGTGACATCTGCCCGGCGCGTTGGAGGAGGCCACTGCGGAGCAGGAGGACGGGCTCCAGGGTCCCAGCCACACTGACTGTCCCCGCGTGCCTCTCCTGGTTTTACCCGGGTCCGCAGCTGCTCTAATGGAAACCAGATACAATTTCCACCCATGGTGTCATTGTGTCTGCTCCATGCAGAACTAATGCAGCAGCTCCCAAAGACTGTAACACCAGGCTCCAATAACGAAGAAAATGGTCTCTTTACCCCTTCAATACGTACCTACCTCCCTCCCTCATGCAATATTATTTGTTCACCTCTATAAATGAGGATAAAGCACATGAAGAATTCCCCACCTTCCCATGGCCCTGCTTGGATGGGTGAATGTTTTCCTAATGTGAGCAGCTAATCCAGAGGCAGATACACCACCCCAGGCTGGAGGAGAAGGATGGCCACAGCCTCCTCTTGTGCTTAGACCGGGAACTCCCTGGGGGCAGCACTCGTGGAAAGCATCCCTCCAGCCCAGGCTCTGCCAACAGCAGTTTCTCTCCCCCACTTCCATCTCTCTCACGGCCACACAGGCAAAGACAGGAAGATGTCGGGTCTTAGCTCTTTTTATTTTTGCTCTCTCAGCACCTCTATGCTGGGTAGGCATTACGAGTAGGGCAGTGTTCTTTCAAGGCTGCACGATGGCAGCCCCCAGTGCATCCCAGAAGAGCTGCACAGATGACACCCTGGCTCAGCCCACATGGACAAGTGCGAGAGAACTGACAACTAAAGCTGAAGCAGAAACACAGGAAGTCTGAAAAAAAATATTCCAGACTACCAGAGCTTGCTTTCAAGAGTGTAAATGCATGTTAAAACATCACTGGATTTGCCAGGAGTACTGCAAAGAAGACCTGAAGGATCCTGGTCTAAAATCCATGGTGGTAGAGACACTGTTGAGCTCTCAGCATGCTCTCCAGGAGCTGGCACCAAAGTCAGGAAGACTCGCAAGATCTCATCTGATTTTAGCATCTACCCATCCCAGCTGCCTGCAAGACTGGATTGGTTTCTACATCTCCCACCCCACAGGTGCTGTTTTGCCCTACCTAACAGCGATCAGAGTGCCGGCCTGGATGTGCCTGCTGCTGTCATGGCCACAGCACCCTTGTGCTACACGGACACGTGCCAGGACATGGCAGCACGGCCCAGGAGGGTCCACCTTAAAAAAGTCAGTAACTGAACACATCAGCTCAACAGAGACAAAATCAGACAATTAAGCAAGGCCCCCTCCCCAGGTGATGAAATTCCTGATGGAAGTGGTAAGAAAATTTTCCTTTCTACTCACCTACTGATCTGCACAGGAGCAAGCAGCCTCTGCAACCATTACATACCCACACTGCTGAAGCTAATCAAGCAGATAGCCCCACTATTCAGAGAAAAGCTACCATTAAGCAAGAAGACTACTATTCCCATATGTAGCTTCTACCAGCCTGAAAGGAGTTATGCACAAACACCTTTCAAACAGGGAGATCAGACCTACTTAAACTAATGAGCCATAAGCCAATGGTTGGCTAAGTGGACACTAACTCAAGAACTCCATTAAAATTAGGTAAATAAAAAGAATTATGCACAGCAAAATAGGTTCCAGCAGCTCTACAAAATACAGCTGAGGCCTACAAGAGCTGTGTTTTCATGCCCCAACTCTGCTACTACCTTGCTCCAGGACACAACTCTACTTTAACGTTTGCCATTTCTTCTACAGACTTGGTCGAGATGCTCAGTGACAAAAGTGTTACACAAGTGGGAGGAAAGGAAAAGCTTTTGCCTAACAAAACTTTCCACCAACACTGCACTAAAATCCAAGTTTCATTCCCAAACCTAGCATGGACTTAAGTGCAAGACCTACGAGTGCCAGGAGCTCACTGTCCAACACTGCACGACTATTTCACTGAGGCTGAGCCCATTCCAGGCTGGACTAGAAACAAGAGTTACCAGGAGAGGATTGTTCCATGCGCACAGCCCCACTGATCCCCCAAACTAATGCTGGAAAATTCATCCAGGATCCGTCTCTTCATCATCAAGTAAAACCAAACAATTCCTAACTATTAAAAAGGATCAGTAATAACTTCTCCAATAACATTTTAAAAACTGTGATAAGTAAATATCTAGACAAACTTGGGATCTTATGACAGCAGTTAAAAATAACTCCAAGCAAGTACTTTGGGTTGAGGAATAATTTTCCTGTTTTCAGAAATAAAAACTGCCTTATTATAACAACAGTACGTAAGCCACAAAAACAAAGTAGTACTTTTTCGGGTAGCTGCTGTGGTCATGTGTACAGCCACTGACACGCTACTCTGGTCAGCTGAGCTGGGGCGATTATCTGTGAGAGAAGCAGTAAACACTTCTATCAGCAGGCAAGTTTATAGGGCATATGCAAAAATATCTGCAGTCTGGTTCTTCCCCTTTCTTTTGACAATGCACAAGCTACATGTTTGTGTACATACGTGTATACATGTATCAGAGGACAAGCAAACACTCAATACTCTCCCTTCACTTTTTACAAAAAGTGCTGGGTATTGTATATAAAGTTTTGAATTAAAAAAAAAAACAAAAAACAACACAACCAAACAACCAGACAGAAAATATTGGTTAAAATCTTCCATATATTATTTGATCAAACATACCAGATCCCTTCATGGTTTCAGATGTGGGTGTGGATATCTGCAAATGACTCACCACCGCTGGCCTGGAAGCCCATGCGGGGTGGACTGTGCAGGGAGGAGCAGGAGGTCCTTCCCCGCACACAGAGACCTTCCACAGCTCGTGCTCACACCCTTGAATGGCCGATGCGAAAGCACCTGCCTCTTGCTGAACTGAATCAGACGCTGGTTTTCCAGAAACAAGTATTATTACCTCGGCTTGAGGCAAGGTCCGAATGGAACCAGGCAGACAAAAACTGAAGAGAATGGAGGGGGAAAGTGTCTTAAGTGTATCGTGAAGCTGTCAACATAAATCAAGTATCACTGTCACGATGGCTCGTGGCAGGATGAGGCGCCGCAGGAAGCAGACGCAAAGAGGGAGATGTGCTACTTTTAAGCAACTTAATTTGCTGTCAATATCAAGTTACCAGTGAGATGTATTTTCAGATGTGGGATGTCACGAACACCCCAACTTCACGTTTGCTAAAGCACGCCCACCCAGAGGCTTCAGATTGCCTCGCAGGGCTGACCGCTCTCCTCAGAGATCCTGGAGATTCACAGCAGGTATAAAATTAGTCACCGCTCCATGTGGCCGACGATCGTTTATTTTTGGCAGTAGTGAGATACCTTGCAAGCATTACTTATTGCTAGTGCCTAGATAGGCAAACTGAGGCACGGAGTGAGGTGGGCTCTGGTCCAAGGCCACACAGGCAGTTGGTACGGTGCAATTCTGAGATGGTTTTTACTTACTGAAGCCCCTGACTTATGTGATGAGTAGCTGGGGGCTCAGGAAGGGGCTGCCTATCCACTCAGCTTGTGGTCATCCCACGATATTAAGTGGGATTCAAGCACAAGCCACCACTGTCCTACATTAGCATCCCTTCATGCCTCCTCCCCTAGAAAAGACATGGGGGGGAAAAAAAGGCGTCTTAATGATGCCCAGGAGGTGCCAATAAGTTTAACTACAGAGAGTCATTTTTGTTAATGGCATTCTGGCTGATGCAGTTTGAATAAGGAGGATGAGAGAATCTTTCACTGTGTTTTTCTAAAGCAAATATTTGGCTCTTTCATCTTCCAGTGCTTTAACATGCAATCTGTCACCAAAAAAAAACCCCATTTACGTGGGAGTTCATGGAAAATATATCGTGTTTCAGATGGCAATTGAAAAAGGAGGGGGGTGGTATCTACTGTACTGCTCAGAAACCTCATTCATGGAAACTAGGTTGCAAACCACACAAGAAGGTATTATCCTATCTGCAGGTGTGACAATGCCATAGCTTAACACTGGTGCTTCACCCCTTTCTTGCCACCACCATCTTCCTGCCCGTTGTATCAGCTGGGGTACAGGCTCACAAAAGAGTCTCCGTCATCACCCGTGCAAGGGTCCTCAGCAACTTTCACCCATTTCACAAAAACCTCTGGTTCCTCAGGGTTCTCCCTCGGTCCCTGGGGTGCCAGCCCCACGCTGTCATCTACCGGGAGCACCTCACACGCCTGTCAGCAGTTCACACCACCAGTAATCAAACCAGACAAAGAATTCTACAACCAAGCACGCTTCTCGAGGTTTTTGTTTTTCCTGGCTAGGAACACCAAGAATATCAGGCACATATTTGAGCTGCTCCACCTAGTCATTATCCCAAGAGAAAAGGACAGCCACGCTTCTGGTATGCGGAGCCACACAACCAGTACAAACACCGGCTCTTCTTGGCTGAGCTGCTTGGAGATGGCTATGATTTGCAACTGACCCATCGCCGACCAGCTCGTTTCTTGACCACCCTGGTTTTGGCTCCTATTCTCCGTTCTGCTTTTGGCATAGCGACAGCATAGGCTGGGAGGTTTTTTTTTTCCCAGGTTTTATTTGTTGGTTTTCTGGTTTTTTTTTCCCCATCTCCTCTCTGTTGCTTTGTGCTTGGCCAAACTCCTGTCTTCCTCTCTGCCCATTAGCACGAAGCATCAATGGGAGCAAGCGGAAGGAGGTCACTGAGCACTTGGCTGTTGCACCGCGCGGTCGCTGCCGTGCGGAGGCCACATGCAAACACCTCCAGCGTGGAGCAGGGTAGCGTAACGGCAGCATGAGGGACAGAAGAGGGCTGACTGCACTTCGGCCACCACCGATCTACTAATTTAGCATGGAAAATCACTGCAGTAATTCTCGTAGTGACACATAAACAAAACCGAGGGATTTATTATTTTTCCCCTTGCCTTTACCACCCAGCTAAAAAAAAGCCAAAAATCCTGCTCCTACAAGCCCAAGAGTTTTCACACAGTGCCCTACTTGCAGCTGACCAATTTCTTTTGTAGTGGATTTAAGACTTGACCAAAGCTAGCTCTGAGAGTGGATCTGCAACGGACTGTTACGCAGAATTTGGTGGTTGTACGATTAAGAATAATCTATAGGGGTCTTCCACTTGCATTTGCAGATAATGAAGGATGTTTTTGAACCTCAGCGGCATAGGGACCGACCAGTTCTATTACTGCAAGTACAAGGTTAAGTGACGCACCCGAAGTCAAAAAGGGCAACAACCTCCTTGATTTGCAGTCTGCTGTTTTAATACTCAAGATGATCCTTTCCAACCTGCAACATTTCCATTTCCAGATGGAAAACTGCTTCCCTCTTACAACACAAAAATCAGAAACAACACAAAATCAGCTACTGATGTTTTCTTTACTCGCTGCCTCCGCTCTTCCTCCCTTTCCTTGGCTTATACACTGGGATCAATTACCTAAATTTTTTGCTCAGCTGAAGTGGCAGGTCTCCAGTCATTACAAAGAGAGGAACTAGATTACAGAGGAATTTACCTGCTGGAGACTGCCATTGCCTTCCTGAGCAGAGCCGACAGCCACACTCACTCAAGCATGTCCAGCCCGCACCAGCAACGCAGTGCTGCTCGGCCGCTCTGCTCCGGGGACAAGAGACCCACTGGGTTTCCATCTCCTGCCACAGTCACCTAAATCCCCCCCCCCCCCCTTAATCCAAACCAAACCACAAGACTTAAAAAGCTCTGATGCCCATTTAGTTTGCATGATACAGCTCTGGGAAGGGGATTAGTTTGCTCTCATTAGGGGTATTTATATCTGCTTAGAAGAAAATATGAAAAAAAAATGAAGGATTGCAAGCAGCAGACCAACAAACCGTGTATGAGACAGGCGGGAAGCTGGGACCACTTACGGCTGCACGTCCGTGCTTCTTTGGAAGGGACGGTGAGGAGGACATCACCCTCATGCTCATTTAGAGTGGGGAAGGAAGAGGAAGACCCATGTCTTAAATCCTCCTTCTCCTTCACATCCAGGGCTCCCGTTCCCTGCTCTGGGAAGCAACAAGTCCTTATGACCCTCACACCTTCTCAACTAAAAAGAGCTGAGCAAGGGAGAAAAGTTGTTTTATTGCTATTGTTTCACACCTGTCTGCCTCCAGGGTGGCCCTGGGGTTTTCACAAGCCCCAGGGATATGTCGCTACCTGAGCACAGCAGCACGCACCACGGTCCCACGCGTCGGCGGGGACGCCCACTCCAACACCGCACCCAGGGGCTGGACCAGGCTCCGGGCTCGTACTGTACCGTCCGGTCTGGCTGCACTGCTGCTCGCCATGATCGCTGCTGGTTTCCTTATCTTTTTCCAAGCTAGAAATACATCTTCAAAAAGAAGCAAAGGGGTCACTTCCACAAATGGCGTTGTGTTCACTGGGATGAAGGGAAGCACGACGTTCGCTCTCTTTCTCCCAGCAAGCAAAGGCCAGCGACCAATTTACTTTTGTTTTCAAGCCAGTTTATCCTTCCCTGGCTACGAGTACCCAACAGCTTTTTCCTGCCTGCTAGGAAAAGCAGGTTTCTCACCTGTCACTTCAGCTTGTTGTAAGTGCAAGCCTGATCTGAAAACCACCAGCAGTGATGACACGCTCAAACGAATGTCTACTGATTGAAGGCCCTCGTGATCACCCTTGACCCCAATCCTGTAGATCATGTTAAATCCAACATTATCTCCCTGCCAACTTTGTTTTCCTAAGAGGTGAAAGACTGATGCCAGAGCCTCGGGACCTGACGGGCTGAGTGAAGAGCCTGTCAGGCAGAAGGTGGCTGGAGATTGGGAAGCAAGACGAAGAGGCTGAGATGCCACTGACGCCCTCTCTCTTCTCTTTAGAATAAATTTTCTAGGGGTTAAAGATACTAAAAGAATAAAGCAGAACTTGAACTTTGCAAAGGGAAAAATAAATCTGGAGTGAACTAAATGCCTCTTGTCCTTCACTGGAAAACTGAAATTCATACTGGGCTCAATAAAGCCTTCAGGCTTACTACAACACAAGTGTGTAGCCCTTTTCATAAACACATCTCACCCCTTCCAGGCAAAGCACAGATCTTATATACTCATTTCAAAAAGCCAGACATGATGCATCTCCTCTCCTTGGGCAATGTCACACTGCCCACCACAGCTGGGCCAGACCTCCCTGCAAGGTGAGCACCACGAGCCCCATCCTCGCTGAGGCATTCTTAGAGGCACCATGAGATGCACCCTCCCAATCTTACCTGACTAGTCTGTGAGGGACCTGAATGCACTAAAAACAACCCAAAATAAAGTTGTTTCCATGTGGAAACAACTTTGCCTCTGTTCTTCCAAAAATTAAGTTTTAAATAGGCCTTGGGTAGAAATAACAACAGGCCCCAAGGTGCATGAAACCTGTATAGAAGAGACACAAGAAAGGGATAAAGGGCAGAAAAACCTTAGACTCATATGCTGCTTTTTAACTCAACAGAAACACAGAGCCTTGCTGGGTTATTTGCCTGCAAAGATTCACATATTTACAAAAAGGTCCTCTTGAAACGTGTAAAACACAGTCCAACACAGAAAAACAAACTGCTGAAGCACCTGCATAGAAGTGAGCTCATGGTTATACTATAGGACCTGAGAAATGGAAAAGTCATTGTATGACTAAAGGACTAGGACTGGGCCCAGTAAGTGCTGAACTTTGTATCCTGGCTTATAAAGAACCATCTCGACCAGGAAAGCCACACAGCTGAGGAGGTGGATTATAGTCTTAACCTGTTCAGCAACAGAACTGGTAGTAACAACGTGATCAGAAAGAACTGCCATCATGCAAAAATTCACGCTCTGGAAATGATGGGCTGTATTTAAAAACTATTTTACGATTTAAAAGAATCACGCATTTTATCAGTTTTATAAGATTTCATTACATAAATTTAAGAGACTTGGATTGTATCTGTTAACTCCACACAGGTCATGTCTTCTGTAAAATGGCTGGCATGTCAGCAATGCACTCTGCTTTAGCTACGACTGGTGAGATTTCACATACACTTATTAAAAAAAAAAAAATAGCATGCCACCCCCAGCAGTTTATAGAACACGTAGTGGAAAATCCAGGAGCGGTATCATTCCATAAACACATTTAATACTCATACACATTATATAAATATACACATATAGACGCATACACACACAATGAGGAGGATAATTAGGCGATAAATTGTGGAAACATGATAAATTGCATTTATCTGGCACCTTTGATTGCTTCATCTGTTCTCTCCTCACTAATCCATCTCTGCAGAGACTGCTTTCGAAGATTAAAAATCCCTGAGAAGTTTAGAAAACAGCCATTTTTTTTTTAATTAGCCTTGAAAGATTCACTTGCTTACCACTAAAACTTGGCACATTTTTTTTCATTCAAGAGTAATCTTGATCCAACATGTGGAATGAGGAATATTCATTGCTGGCTTAGACTGGAAAAAGCCCCACGTAATATGGACAGGAGCTTTCTACCCTATGGTGTGGGGAATCTTCCTTTTCCCAGTCGCAGACTGCACATAACACACAATCATTACGCCAAGAGAGATTTTATTCCACGTTTAACTTGGTAAACGGAGATAGTGCTGAAAAGATCTTTACATTGTAGTGGGCTCAAATTATAAGCAGCAGGACAACAGGAACATTCGGATATGTCCAAAAGAGGGTGTTCATCAAACTGCCCTCCTCTGAACTAATCCCAACGAGATAGGTTCGTTATGAAAAATAACCTGCTCTTAGGCAATCAATTACAGGTGCACTGTTTTGCCTCCTGTCTCAGGACACACCCTATTATTGTCATTACTAAACCATGTTTAATGACCTAAACACAATTACTTAGGGTGACTTGCCTTTAAATCTGTATCGATAACTAAACAAAAGGAAGTGAACGTTCCATTTTCTACTGTATTTACTTACTTGGCAGTATTTGCACAACTGATTTACCAACCTTAACACTATGTGCAGAGACGTATTTGCCATCTGATTGGGAAGGAGCAGGGAAATGTGAAGGCTGAAGGAGCAGGAGGGGCACACCCTCCTCACGCAGCAGCGGCTGTGCTGCTTGGCAAGGGTGGACTCATTTGGACAGGCTGGAATTCCTGCCAGACCATCAGTCTATTTTTATAAAAGCCAAGTTTGTTTATCAGCCACGGTCATGAAGTCACCACCTCCTGAAAGCTTTTGCGAAGCCAGTGTGAAATGAGCTTCATCCTCGTTCCTGTTAGAACAGTCTCACTCTCATAAACAGCTACAGGTGGGCCAGCTCCAAGCCCCAGAGAAATTACTGTACCCACCATCTCAGTAGGTTCACCCCTTGCTAAAGCCAGTAGTGGGTCCGAGCACATTGGCTCCAAGCCAGCAAACCCCTCCCTAAGTGAAAACTAGCAATTTTAAAAGCACAACTATGAGCGTGGGGTGTTGGGGCGGATGACCTCCAGAGGTTTCTTCCGAAGGAAATTATTCTGTGACGCACAGAATGACCTCCACTGTCACATCACACAAGAACACTTCCCATCCAAATCCTGCATGTAACGTTCTTCCACTGATTTTGATTGAGAGCTAAATCTACTCACAGTGACGCATTATAATCTTGATTCAGCACAGGAGGTCAAATTGATAACAGTGGGAACATCCACGATCATCTTCCAATGTTATGGATTAAAGCAGAGGGACACTCCAGAAACTATGAGGGGGGTGTTACATGTTGTCTCACCATTCTTTTATTCTCACAAAAGAGCCTCTCCTTCAGATTCCTCATATAGGAACACCTTTCACTAACAGTAGATTTTCCAAACAAACTCTTAGGTAGGCAAATAATCTAGTCCAGTCCCCAAATTCTCCAGGGATTTCTCGACTGTATGAACTCTGCAGCGTTGAAATCAAAGTCAGAATATTAAAAAAGGTATCAGGTTGAAAAGTAGACTTGTGGCATAGCTAGATTTGACCCATGTTTTATCAACATCAGTCCATCAAAATGACAAGACATTCCCTACTTTCATGCCATAAGAAGGACTACATTTTGGAACAGCATCACTAGGAGTTGAATCTCAATTAGGAATGACATCAAGCAATAATTGGATTCATTTTTTTTTAATATTAATAGGATTGAACAATTAGGCAAGAAAAAAGAAAATCTGAAACAATCTCAAGTAACAACTCCTTCGACCAATGAGAAGTTAGGGCATTTCATCACCAGCTCATGGGCTGGTAAGGCAGAAAAGTACACAGCTATCCCAGTAAACGCAGGATGTTGCCTGAACTCCTTGAAGCTGTCAAAACCCACAAAGACTACCTTTGCTAGGTAAGAGAGAACAAATATTCTGGGTTAACAGCTTCACTTCACTTCCACACACAAACTTAAATTTTTGAGAAAGGCTTTCATGCAGCTAGAGCAGGAAACATCCATTCATTGTTCCTCCTTAGGAACATATGTGAACTCCAAAGGGGAAGAGATAAGGGCTAAACAAAAGTAAATCATTTCACAACAAAAGAAAGCATTAATAAATTCAGCTAATGAGTGTCTTCAAGCTCCATTAGAAAACGGAGAGTTAAGGTCAGCAAAATACAGGAAGATATTAAGTCAAGATAAACAAACCACTAGCCCCCTTTTTTTCGTCCAAGCTCAGAAGAAAGGGGCATAGAGCCAACAGCATACATTCTTCAACAAAAGCTTCAGTTACCACTTCTCAGGGGGTCAGTTGTACTGTGGCTTAATATGTTAGTTGGAAGCATAAACAAATTAAGACTGTTAGTCTGAAGGAAGACACAACCACTGCCTTAGTATTGACCATCACAAGGTCAACATTATATGTTCAAACAGCCTGCAGTGCTAGAGCATCACAGAACAACTGAGGCTGGAGGTCCAAGCTAACCGCCCTGCTCAGAGCAAGGTCAGCTATAGCAGGTTGCTCAGGGCTGCGTCCAGTCGGGTTTTGGTATCTCCAAGGAGGGAGATGCCACAGTCTCTCTGGGTAACCTGTTCCAGTGTTTGAAAACCCTTATAGATTAAAAAAAAAAAAAGGTCCCTTTTTACATTGAAATAGAATTTTCTGTATACCAGTCTCTGCCCGCTGCCCTGTCACCAGGCATCACCAAAAAGAGCCTGGCTCCATCTTTTTCACTCCCCGATCAGGTACTTATACATATTGTTAAGAACCCTCTGCACCCTCTCTTCTGCAGGCTGAACAGTCCCAGCTCTCTCAGCCATCCCTCACATGAAAGATGCTCCAGTCCCTTAATCACTTTCACGATCCTTTGCTGGACTTGCTTCATTAAGTCCATGACCCTCTTGTACTGGGGAGGCCAGTACTGGACCCAGCACTCCAGATGTCACCAGGGCTTAGGAGGAGGTCTAAAGACAAATCTTACCACTACAGACAGAGGCAAAGAAGGCATTGAATACTTAAGGCCTCTTCCATGTTCTTTGTCACCATGTCCCTTGCTCCCCTCAGCAGCAGGCCCACATTTTCCCTAGTCTTCCTTTTCTGTTCACAATGTAGCTGTAGGCGGCCCTTACTGTCACCCTTCACATCACTCATCAGATTCAACTCCAGATTGGTTTTGTTTCTGCTAATCTCATCCCTGTATGCTTGGACCGTGCCTCTTTATACTCCTCCTGGATCCCTTGTCCCTGCTTCCTCTGTTTGTATTCTTCCTTTTTATGTTTGAGTTTAGACAGCAGCTCCTTGTTCACCTACGCAGGCCTCCTGCCACCTTTGCTTGACTTCTTGCTTGTTTGGATGGAACAGTCTTGAGCTTGGACAAGGAGATTTTTGAAAACGAACCAGCTCTTCCTGGATGCCTCTTCTCTTTGGAACTGTATCCCATAGGATTCTTCCAGACAGATCCCGTAACAGGCCAAGCTGATAATCCTGCTTTTAGCCCTTCTCCCTTCTCACAGGATCCTGAACTCATGATCTTATGGTCACTGCAGTCACAGCTGCCCGAGCCTTCCCATCCCAGACTAGTCCGTACTTGTTTGTAAGTATGAGGCCCAGCAGACCCCTCGCCTTTATCATCTTCTCAATCACCCATGTCAGAAAGTGGTCAACAATGCACTCCAAAAAACCGCCTGTCCCCTGCCGTGTTGTGTCTCCAGCAAACCCCGAGGTGGCTGAAGTCCCCTCCATAAGGACCAGGGCCTGGGACCGTAAGCCTTCTTACAGTTGTCTGAAGACCTCCACTACAGTATCACCCATGTTGGTCTGCCTGCTCATCCTGATCCAAAAGCTCTTGGCTGGCTCAGGACCCCTCCCCAGGCTGGGTATTACACCATATCAAAATGAAAAGAAGGGAGCAACAAAGGTGTTCTTGGTAAATATGGTTATAAATAATTACAACTGTAACAATGGCAAATCTATTGCCTCCTTCCCTCCCAGAAAGCCCAAACCAGAATGCCCCAAAGTACTGACACCTGGGCAAACTGCACAAGCAAGCCACGAGTCCTTCCCAACAGCCAGGAGAGAACAGAATACGTGGGGGTCTGGGACCCTCTTTTGTGATCCTCTGGGTTTATCTTCAGAAATGAGTTACTCTAGGCTTACACGTGTTGGCCAGGCAAGAAAAACTGCATATGAAGTTATCACTTCTTACTGCGCCCTGGCACCAGACAAGGACTCTAACCTGACCTGTGCTTCCGCATGGAAGACAAACGCGTGGGCGCCCACATGGGATCTTCTAGCAGGGGAAGGGCTATGCGTGCTCCGGTACAGCCACCTTCCCTGGAACTGTGGGCGAATTCTTCTGCCATGCTGAATGCACCAGCCTGTCTGCAGGAGGACTTCACATGGCTAAGGAGGAGGAGAAGGATCCCTCAGCCTGACTCCCCACTGCAGAGCGGGCAAGTTACGCGTTTCGAGATGAAAATAGCATGCGCGCTCTAAGTCTTAAGACAACACTGCCAAGCCAGCCTGGGCTATTTTTCTGGGTGTTGCCCTAACATCTTGATCAGCCACAGAAATGTCTCAGCTGGAGTTTAGTCACGCTTCTGACCCAGACTAGCTGGCACCACTGGGTTAAACAAAGGGCCTTGCCTCCTTCCTGCGCTCAAATTAATCGATTCATCCCTGCAAATATCAAAAGGATGTGAGCACCTGAACGGAGACGGGTTATGCAAAAGAAAAGAGGATCACAATGCCAGACTTCAGAAAAAAGTTTAAAGTATCAAGGAAATCTCCTTTAATCTGTAATAGTTTTCCAAAGGAATTTTGGGACACACTCACCTGTATTTCTTCAGAAATGTGAAAACAGATTTGATAATACAGATAAAAATACACCACAGCAAGGAATCCTGTTCTGTCAGAGTAATGAAAAGGAAAATGGAGAGTGTCTTACCCCACTTTAACTTCTGTGATTGTTGCTCTAATTACGGTGATCATAACCTGGAAAAGGGAGCAACGTTGGTTCTTCCCCGGCAGCTGGGAGCATACTGTCAGGGCTATTTTTACCAATTAACAGATCTCCAACTTGTCAGAGAAAATAAACCGAGCAACAGGTCAGGCTGCCTCAACTCATCACGTGATCGATCTTAAAAAAAACCTTTTGTTTTCGATAGAATAAATTAGCATGCAAACATGAAACAGCATTTCACAGAATCCACTCGCACATGATGCCGGATATCCTGCATGCATATGTAAAATATAGAATGTAATGCACAGACAGAGAACTCGCAGTGATTACTAATTGGGTACAAAATGTAGATACTGCTTCTTTTCTAAAAGCGACAACATTTGTGCTTGAAGGACTTGTCATCCAGGTATCAGGCTGGTGTTCACACCGCTGCTTTAAAAACTTCTGCAGCTGCACCGAGTTCTGTCTTTCCCAAGATAAAAGCATGTCCTGAATATTCTTTATTCTTCAGGGCTACTAATTTGAACAGACCTGTCACTCTAAGTAGAGGGAGTTGTGGAATATTGACATTCTATTGAATTATTTAAGATAAATTAACAATGTTTCACATCCTAGGAGATTGCTATTTGCAGAAAAAGCCTGACATACTTGTGTTTAGACCTAGTAGCCAGAATGCGGAGAAGTTACAATTCATAAACTATTTCTTATGCCGCATGGCAATAAGCAGGAGACGCACCAGCTGACTGCATGTGACTTGCCTCGGCGCTGCAAGCAGAACTGAGAGTTTTGAATATTTTATTCAGCTTTGTTACAGATGGCAAGGACAGGAGTTCTTATGTTATCATCTTGCTAATTTATGGCAAAACCAGTCCCTTCCCAGTCAACATAGACAAAATGTTGATGACTAGGCTCAAAGCTATGGGATGCTCATTCCCTGTCAGCAGAAGTCATGTTTAGACTTATAAGAGGGTTAGGAGGAATTAGCTCTCCTGCTCCGGGAATCCCAAGGAGGGATCCTGAACAGCGCTGCCGTTTCAGGCCTCTACCCTGACCGCAGGCGAGAGCTGAGATACCATAAACTCTAGGCACCTTTAGGGTCACACAATGCTCCTGCCCGTTCGTGCACAGACAACGATCTCAGCTAAGGCCGGCAAGTTTGGAGCAAAAGCTCACAAATGAAGAGGCAGCGTCAATTCTTAATGATCGCTATAGCATAGGAGTTCAAGCCTTGATATTCATAACATTCACACGCAAAAAAATCACATGGCTCGGTGAATCACCACCATAATTCCCTCAGCGAATTATGGGCTTGAGCTGATGTACAGAGAAATGCTGTCCAGGATTCAATGCCAGCTCGCTCCGGGAGGGTACGCCGCCTTTCAAACCCTCACCAGACAGAGGGCGGAACGTTCGCATGGAAAAGCATACATATACATATGTGTGTGCATATGTATATGTAAAGCATTTATTTATTTTTATGTATGTATATATGGATGGAGGGAAACCGCTGAAACATCTCCCTTCCCTAGATGCTGACATTATTTTTTTTTCCCACTCTTTTCTGCAAAACGCAGAGCAGATGTTCAGAAGAGAAGAAGGGCAGCTGAAAAAAAATGTCCCCAAAGAGCAGAAGACAGTCTGCTTGCATACCATCAGGTGGGTGTCATGAAGACCTGAAGGTCCAGCAAGGCCTGCACTTTGCTGCCCACGCTGAGAAGCAACTCCAGCAGTGGTCACCATCTCCGTGCCCAGCTGGAGCAGGAGCAGCAGCACACATGCTGGGGACGTCGATGGTGGGACCAGGAACGGGGTTGGGCGTGGGCTCCACGCTCCGGGAAGGAAGCCTATCCTCATCCACCCAAAGACCTTTGAACAAGGAGAGGAACAATTCGGCATCTGACAGGCCACCAAGGGCACGGTACCCCATCTGCAAACATAATGCTGAGTCACTAACCATGCTCAGGAGACTGACAACCAGAGATTAGCAGGAATTTATGGCTGAGGTCCCTCATTTTTCGTCATCATGGTAATGACTCATTTCCTACCCACAGGGGCGAAGGGCTGGCTATAAAACCTCCCATTGTTTCTCTCACTTACCTGGTAAGAAGGGGATTAAAACGAGCAGTTATATGTGCTCCCAGTTTCTACAGAAAATTATGCAGTAGGAGTTTGGGGCAAGATTTCAAAGACAGGAGTGCGCACATGTGTGGATGTGGAAAGAGGCTTTGAAAGGAAAAGAAGAAAAAACCCAAATGGGCTTCATCTTCAATTCAGCATTAGTTGGATTATCTTTCATATACAAATGGATATACATCTATAATCTTGCAGACATAACCGTAAGCATAGATGGAGCCGGGCAAAGCGTGCGTGCTCACACCAACCAGTACCTGCTGAGGCTGACGCATGCCCTCAGTTTCTCTGTCCATCCCACCTGTGTCGGCACATTCCCTCTCAACGTGTCTGAGTCTCTCAGAAACTTAAAACAACTTCTTTCCCAGACCCAATGTGCCACTCACTTTTTTTTTAAAAAAAAAAAAACAAAACCACAAAACTCCACAAATATATTCACGTATGTTTTTGAGGTTCTGATTTAGCAAACAAACAAACGGTCATCAGCTAGGGAGACGTTTCAAAATCCAGCATCTCCGAGCTCATTAGAATTTAGAAAACCAAGGCATTTTATCATTGATTAGATAGAGCCTAAGATACTAAACATTAATCATCCATCACCTCTGCAGGCAACAAGTATGTTAAATTGTAAATACTTAATGTTTCCAAAGTGCTGTTGGTTTTATGTTTTTATTTTTACAGTAGGATCAATACAGTTGAAATCACGCTAAGAAAGAAGCTGATTTTACAGAAATGAGGGGAAGACTACCTCTCAGTACCATGAGGGAAATTCTTTCCTTTGTTTTCTTTAGAACAGCTCAAATAGAGCTTTGCTACCACTTGTTCCTCGCCATTTAACTTATCAGTCCCCAAATCATACTAATTAAGCGTTTATTATACATAGCAAACCACATAAAGAAACTTCTTGCTCAGGAAAAAAGCCAAATGCTACACGGAGCCCTGGCAAAGTCTTCTCCCACCTTTCGTGAATCATTATGCTTTTAAAAGAGCAGTATGATCCAGAAAAAGAACTGGCATAACAACTCTGTCTTTTTCAACACATAGATTTCCTATTATGTGTACTTAACAACTTATTTGGAGCATCTTCACACCAAGATGGCCATAATAAGTACTTTGAAGTACCAGCCTTAAAATAAAGGGCTTACACACACAATTGAAATGATTGCAGCTCAGGAGTTACCAAGCACCGGCTGAGCTCTGGCACCTCAGCTGATGCGAGGCACTTTATTAACTCCTGGTAATTCACAAATCTAAACTGGAATTAAATACTGTTTGTCTTCAGGAAGTGTTGAACGCTTCTTTTCTACCAAGGTTCCCAAGTCAGGTATCCAGCATCACTTGTGCTTGTGAAAGACTTGGCCTACGTGCTCTCAGTGTCTACCTCTTGCTCATACCACAACTACTTCACTACAGAAAGCAGGCACAGGAAGCAATCCTGCTCTAATTCCCACGTTATTAAACAGAAGTGTTGATTACTGGCTGGTAGAGTAGGAAATACTTCTTATTTCGCTATCAGTGTTGATACAGACGTAGCCCTGAGTAGAATTAGATATAAAATATGCACAAAAGCACTAAAGTAACAACAGTAACATGGGGATATTATAAAGGAAAAAATACATCCTAACATAGATATTTTCGCATTTCCCCCCTTTGCCACCATAGTTGCAGTGTTAGTAATACCAGTGCAAGAATGAGGAAGAATTCAGCATAAGATTTTGGATCTCAGGCTGGTTTTCACAGACTGGACAGTACAAGGGAAAAAAAAAAAAACAACAAAAAAAACCTAAAATGTGTAAATTGGGCAAATATGTATCCAAAATGTCACTGAGAACAGTACACCGAAATGCACCATTCCTTCATTTTTATGAATATATTCTCAGAAATATACTTTTAAATAAGGCTTTAAATACAATGTATTTCCATACATCTGTTTTGCCACACTGAAAAAAAAAATCATATTTCTTGGAGGCCAGCGTGTTCTCTTGAGGTATGAGAGGAGTATGACTAGTGAAGAGCTTGCACAATTGACACACTGGAAGAGCTTTGAAAAATATTAAAGAAAAGAAATTAGAAAAATCCTGTGCTAGGGTTTGTTTTTTTGTTGATTTTTTTTTTCTCCTAACTATAACATGTAATAAACAGTAAAACCTTAAATTGCAAGGCCTTCAGTCAGGTCATGCTGATCTCAGTATCTTTAGTTCTCATCCATCTTACCCGCCACCGAAGGTGGTGTACCTTTGATGTGAACTAATTACATTCAAAACATTTTGTCAAACAGCTTAATGCAGATGCCAAATAAGCTCTGTCTGTCTAAACAGGGCTTTAGACAACTTATCACTTTCAGTGTTAACTAAGAGCTAAGTTCCACTTCAAATAGAATATTATGCTGCACAGAAAAAGATCTGCATATAAAACTTCAGCCCAAAAAAAAGGGTTAAAAAGCCACATTATTGTTTTTTTTATTTCAATGTTGCTACGTTCCAATTGTCCTGACTGGAACAGGCATTACTGCGTATGGGTGTGTACACACGTGTGCAACAATAAAATACACAATGCCGAAAGCAACATTTCTTTTATCTGATAAAACTATCTACATGACAAGAGGAAGTGTTTTAGGACAAGGCATTCTGTCTGCTGTCTGCAGCATCATTTCAAGATCTCCTCAAACGAATCATGTTTATTAAAAATGTATTAAAAAGAATGATTATGGCAAAACAAAAAAAAAACCAACAATGAGAGGGGCGAACAACAACTGAAATTCTGCACTGGAGCCCAGGGTGCTGGAGGGGAGAAAAAATTGTTCTCCTGATCCTGGAAGTGAAAAACTTTCTTTTACTTCTTGGCAAAAGCATCCACATTTTCTCTCTGGGAGGAGGGAGGTGAGGCAGGGGAAGACAGAGGAGAAAGATACAGCAAGGCAAGCCTCTGATGGGGACCGGGGTTCACTCACCACATTTCTTAAGAAACCTCTTATTCCTTCTGCAGAAGCGTGGTATTTGTTTAAAACAGCTCTGGTGTCTTTTCTCTTAAAAAAAAAGCTAACACTGACAAACCAAAAATACATATTTTGGCACATCTTGATGAAACAACAGCTCTCCCCATGACGGTCACCACTGTTTTCTCATTAGACCAGTTTTCTACTGTGTGTCCTCATACCTTTCCTTTGATGCATGAGTACAATCCCTTCTTCTTCTTCCACCAGCTTGGGCTCTTAAGCATGCAAGTAGTGATCTGAAACCCTTCGCTGTACTTCTGCGTGAGCTTCAGCAGGGTCTGGTTCACAGAAGATTTCTACTTTTCAAGCAGTAGGGAAAGGTTACAAGTTTTCCCACAGTTTCAAAAATATCAAGTACACTGTCCACTAGACCCGGATACATCTCCTTCTAAAAGTTCATGTGCCTTTGGAGAAGTTTTGCTAAAACTGGCTAGAAAGTATCAGCCTTTGAAAGCAAGGAGCACTGTTCAATTCCTTTTATACTGATGAATATTGCAGCTTTAAAATGCAAACTTTCTATACCATGACAAATGAAAAAACCTACATTAGTTGTCCCATTTAATGCTACCGTAAGCCTACAACAACGTCCTAGATCCACCTTTCCCCACCTGTTCCTGTGCATCCCTACATTCTGTTAGATTGCTTCCTAGTGTCTGACACAACTATGCAACAAAACCTCAGTGTCTGATAATTAAATAAGAGGTGATAATCAAAATATAAACTTTGAATTGCAGAAAAAAAAATTAATCACTACTTGCTCACCCAGGAATTTAATTGGATTCTCAAGATATCCCAGAAATCCCTATAAACTGTACAGATATATGGAGGTTGCTCCACTGCTCACCTCCTATCTTCTCCCTTGGCCTTCCCCTTTTACCCCATAAGCAGATCTGTTGCAGTTTTCAGTATTTTAAACCATCTGCTGTGGGCACACAGCAGAGACCTAGCAAGCTCCCTGCTTGGAGGACATCTTTACCTCCATCCTCACCTGGGCAATGCTCTTCACTTGGTTCTTGCCATTGTCCTTCTCCCCAACTCACTGAACCTCACCTGGGTCCCACCTTCACTTCTCCTGCGCTACCACGCTCCATCCATGCGGCTCCTCATGTGGTGAACTTCCAACCATCTCTACAGGGAACCCATAACACTCAAAGAAACCACTTCTAATACTGCTTGCTCTCTCCAGCAAACTCCCCAACCCAAAGGCACCAGTCCCTGCCAAAAGCAACAGATTAAAACCCATTTAAGAATTTTGGAGAATGTTTCTGAGTTTTGCAGAGCCAGTGTGTGCTAGGAAAGCAAAACTGCCTCATTTGGCCTCATCTGGCCTCATGTGAAGACTCTCAGCTTCCAGAAGAAAATGACATTTATCAAGCTTGAGCATGACTAGGTTTCTAAAGGTCAAATTTAGGCTGGAAACAGGGAAGTGCCCTGCAAGAGAGGACAAACTTGTATCTCTCCCTCCCCTTACTGTAAATGGCAAGCAATCAACCTGTGGAATTCACTGATGCAGGGGTCAAAGACAAAATCCTGTGGGTGGATAATTTTACAACCATTAACGACGCTTACAGTTACGCAGAATCCAGCAGTAAAAGGCCAACCAAAGGCCACAATTTTAGGGTGTAACCTATTTGCAAGTGGCTCAGGAAAAGATACTCCCTACTGACGGCACTCCACACAGACACAGGTATGGACAGACTGACACAACTGGGTTCTAGTCCGCAAAAACTTGCACGTAAGAAGTTGTTATCCGTGTCCTTAAGTGTTTGTGACATCTATTCCTTCCCTAGAAAGGAGAGACCAGCAGCACACTGTTACCTGGTACGTCACGTCAGCCATCGCCAGGAGGAGGGCACCCACTAGAAAACCAGTGGCCTGAATTACCATTTCCATACATATTTCCCTGCTACCCCAATGCTCTAAAAACAAGCTATGGCAGAGGTCAGGGAAAGGCATCCCATGGCAGAGCAGCAAATAATGAAAGAAGGGCGCAAGGCAGCGATGTTGCTCCAGGATCAAAGTGCTATTCAGTGATCTCCATTATTGCGCCTCGTTGATATTTTAAGCAAATCAATCTGATCTCATCACTGTGCCTACTAATGTTTTAAAATGCAAATAGCAGTTTCTTATAATAGTACCTAGGTTTCTCTCCTGGAAACGTCTTTATAATTCACATCTTATTAGCCACAAGAATTCCAATTACACATCTTCTCTTCTAATTCCTACCAGTTGATTATTAGCATTAGATGATAATACAGTATTTTCTGCTAATATATTTCTTAATAACATCAAACTGCAGAATGCCTTTGTGGTCTAATAACTGAATAACTGCACTGAAGAGAGTACTAAATTAGTGGAAAATATTTTACTTTAAGTCTTTTATTACTGTTCAAAACCAGGGAACATTTAAAATGCACTCACGGTTTAGCTGCATTCAAGAGGCAAGTTGTATTTGCAACTAAAGAAAAACGAAACCAAATTGTTTAAAGATCAACACATAATTAAGGTTTCTGGAGGTTTAACGGGGGAAGGAGGGAAAAGACAGCTACATCTACATGCACAAACATATGATACAATGCTTAATACTGAGAGAAGAGGAGAGCACTGGGTTTTGTTAGCAGGTGCAGGGAACGACACCCTAAGACGCAAGCCGGTATCAGCTGCTAACTTACAGAACATTTTTCTTTAATTTTGAGGACCATTAACAAGAAACATTAAAGCAAGAAATCAGAAAGGGCTCAGAGAATGATGAACACTGGAGACCACTGTCACAGCAGAAAACATCCTCATATGTTTATGTTGCAAAATTTAACCACTAAAAGAAATCATGAGTAATGGATCCTGTGGTGCCAGGGACTCTAAATGAGCCACTGACTCCTGCAGAAAGAGCAGAGCTCTAGGGCTGGGAGAGGCACTGCAAGTCACGGCTAAGGAATGATAATGGGAAGCATGAGGTAGCTTGAAGTCCATCTTCCCTCATCCTTCCAGGTTCCTAGTGCCATCTTTGCCTCTCTTCCCCTCCTGATCTCCAAAATGTGCAAAAGGAAACGTACACCTACTGATCGATCTGCCTGCCTAGATAAATAGTACTTGACCGGGAAGAGTTCAAGGTAAACACCTCAACTAAAGAAGAAAACAAAGCAAGGAACAGGGGAAGAGTTCACCTCTTTATTCGGTATCCTGTGTGGTGCAAATACACCCAATTAGACGTGTCCGTGTAATTTTCACATCAAACATCATGAACTCCATGCTCAGCTCCCAAGGCAACTAATTGCACGGCTCACAGTGGATTTTCCCAAGTTTTTGAGAACGCTGCCTGGCACTCTTCAATAAAGCCATTTAACATAACAGAAGGTTAAAGTGAGACACAAACACTTGCTTTTTTTAATTTACACCTTTCATTTACTTCCACAGAAATGTCAGGAAAGGGCTGAGATATTGTGTGATGTACTGTCATGTACGCTTCCTTTTAAGAGCTGGGTTAAAAGAAAAGGCTTGGATTAAGAGAATGTAATCAAGATCTATACCTTTAACAAATTTTTAGACAGTCAGAAGAGGGTGCGTGCTCAAGGGCATTGATCTTAACGTGCCTTCAGAACAAAGAACAAGCGTCCTGTCTTACATATTTACAGACATGAAAACAGGTGGTGGGGAAAATCTGCAAATGTAATGACTCTAGATGATCTTTTTTCAAAAAACCAGGTAGAACCAGCCTGCACCGCAAGGATCAGCCTAGTAAAATACTGTGCACATTACATTGAGCACTACAAACCTTCCCAGCATGAGAAGCTATTAGCCTTTATATCATTATATTTATGCAGTTGTGGTAACTTTTTGATGAACGCCCTTCGCGAAGCGCCAAGCTGCAGAAGATGCCTGTTTAAAGTAGGTGTAACCCTACACAGCGTGCGGAGAAGGGAAGGCAGGGTCAGATGCAGCGATCTGACATGATTTTGTAGGTTGTATTTTCAGCCTTCAGGGCTTCTCCAAGGATGGTACTTACATCCAAATCGGCAAGCTATTTAAGCACGTAAAAGATCTCACAGATCTCACCTCTTGCATCAGAAACACGATTTAGGCACCTGGCTGAACTACGGCCCTAACTGCAGCTTTTCTGCTCTGGGTATCCCAGCTCACTCTCCTCTTTTTTGGTGGCAACTCGTCCTCCTCCATTCTTCAAGAGGCATCTGTTACTGAATGTGAAAACCAGAGAGATCCATCTCCTTGAACATCAACACCACCTTCTTCCCCACTTTCCAAAGACATTTCCATCAGGCTGATCAAACACAAGGGAATAACTACTGCCCTTCTGTTTCCCTCTTCCAAAATCGCATGAAGAAAACTCCCCTCGTGTGAACTACCGAAGGAGGGCTCCTCCTTACAGAGCAATTCTGACAGATATCCTGGAAATCCAGCAAAAACCAGACAGAGATGTTTCAAACATGCCATGAAGACCCCAGTGGGCTCAGGAGAGGCTCCAGCAGTGCTGCCAAATCCCTGTGTCACTGCAATTTATTTTAATGTGCAAGCACAGTAATTTACAACCGGGCTAGATTAGCACACTCAGAGTGGGGAGAACCCACGGCTATTATAAAAATCATATAAATAAGGGTTTTAATTAAAAACATTGGGCAATACACAAAATGATTACTTAAAGGAGTAGGAAGGAGAGGGCTGAGTTTTTCCCTTGCATTTCTAAGAACAGTTTTTGAGAAGGAGCAGGAAAAACAACAGCAGCAGTGGAGAGGTGCACCACAGAACTCTAAAACAAGTAATATCAGAAGTGTATAGGGAAAAAAAACCCCAGGGTTTTTTAAATATGGACATTTTCTTTGTGAAATAAAGGAAAATGAAGGAAACTTATGACAGTAATCCTACTCAGGTGTCAGATTTATCTCCTCCAGTTTGTGACTGTCAAGGAGGCACTCCAGTTAAGTGCCTCCTGACATCCCCTTAGCCAAGAGCCACCCACATTCTCTACTTTGCCAGCCGGAATTTTGCCAAAATGAGCTCCACAGGGCAAAACAGGGGAAGTCAAACCAACACTGACACTGGTTAACAGAAAGCAGAAGTGTATCCCACAGCTGTCCATGATGTTTAATAAACAGGAGAGGCAAGTCTAGTGTTTAAATTACAGAAGTAAGTTTATACTGGATAATATACATTCCTATTGGCAGCACATGGGAATAAAGTCACTAAAGAGCCACTACTGTAGCCCTGATGGCCACCGCTCCTGGAGGGCTTCCTCAGAGAAACCAAATTCATACAGCCAGAGCAACATGGACAAAGCTGGGGCAAGGAAAAAGTAGGAAACGTGAAGAAAAGCTCCGGCTTCAGTGAAAGTACCAAGTTTGCAGCCATTGGCACGACATCGCACCAAAGCCAGGGCCAGGTGGTTGGGGTTTCAATTGTGTCCCAGGAGGAAGGAGGGAAGAGCCTACATGGTCAGCCAGTGCGGTTCGCCAATGTAAAAATTCACGTTTTCAATACGGGCTGGGCGTGCTGATCCACCACAGACCGGCTGAGAAAAGCATGTTGTCCCCAGCCATAGTGGTGCGGTAGAAACCCTCAGCAGAAGGACGACGGGGGCTGCAGCAAGGCAGAGCAACCAACCTTTTTCCGAAGGATGCGAGTAGACTGCAGGCACTATCTCTGCCTGTGGGCTGCAGTAGAGACAATGCATTCATTTTCCAGTGCCTTGCAAGGGCACTCCCTCTTCCCCCCTACCACTCCACACAAGACCACTAGCACTGTCAATTTAGTGCCATGTGCAAGTAGTTTCATTCACCCTTCGAGAGACTTGGGCCAAACCAAGGCGCATCGTTGTCAAGAATCCTGCTGCCTTAGCCAAACTCAAATAATTTTATTTCTGGTGTTGTTACCCAAAGAAATTGCCTATTTAGCAGATGAGAACAGGACTGTAACAGAGACCAGACACTTGGAATTTAGTACAACACATGAAACAGTGTCTCACAGAATGGTAATTAAAAAAACGAACAGAAAATTGCCTTGGCTAAGAACATTGTCATATGGCTAAAATGCACAAGCTAAGCATATGTTAGGTATTGTATCCGCATGGATATCCCAAAGCTTGGTGCTAAGACAGCTTAGATTTAAATATCTTGGAAATATTATTATCTGAATAAGGTTTAGAGCCAAAATTAAAAAGGAAATAGCTCCTTCCGTTCATTAGGAGAGACTAATAATACAGGAAGATCTCAAAAATATTAGGAGCATCAGAGGGAATAAAGTAGCACATGTATTTGCTGAATACCCCTTAGCACACAGGAGTGTTTGGAACAATCTAAATTACATTCTATGATTTTACATATTTGAATCAGGAAGAACAAGGAGTTTATTTGGGGGGGGGGGGGGGGTGCAAGGGGGGGAGCTTTGGTGCTAGCAGACACCAAAGTGGAGAGGGAACCGTCATGCTAACAGCCACAGGAAAAAAAGAAAAACACTTCCGAACACATGCAAAAGTTCCCCAGAACAGTGAGGTGACAAGATAGAGCACAACAACCTCTGAGACCATGGCAATCCAGCACCCCGAGAGTGTCACTGGCAATGGCACTACATCACATTAACAACGTCTGGACCTGACCCTAATACATCTGCTCATGCACAGCCACTGGCATCTGTGCAACACAAGCACTTGGCCGGTCTTGATAAAAAAAGAGTAGCTGTATATTTAACTGAGTACATTGTGGACAAATTATTTTGCCTACTATGGTTGGTAGCACTAACATAAAATTCTAAAAGCACACCTCTAAATCACAAACACATCTCCAGCTACTATTCTTGCTGTTACAAGCTAAGCATTAGAAAAACACCTAGGTTGGATTTCAAGCCTGAACTCCTAGAAAACTACAAAGGCTTCAGTTTGAACAAGAAAGTGCAGGCTTATAAATACTTACAACCCATGTCCCTCTTCAGAGAGAGACACTGCCTGACAGGACAGCTGCAGGGCAGCCCGCACCAGTTACTCTGGAGACCCTGATTTTTCCTGTTCCTCTCTGAACCTTGTCAGGTCACAGTCAGGGTCCAAAATACTGTCACCTTCTCTGAGAAGGCAACATTCTGGGCGCTTGTGGACAGCCTAGCAAATGCATCGAGTATTTGCTCAAGAAAAACAGTGAACTTCACTGCTGCCATTGATGTCACTAGTAACAGAGTAAGACGTACAGTTCGCCTCCTCTAACGATTATGTCATCACAGAAGTGATGTAAATCTGAGCTTTCACTGCTGCCTCCAAGAAGGAAACATCAAATCCTGCACACAGCTTTGCCTCCTCTGCAGCTTCGCAGCGCTGAGCTGCGGGTTCCAATGCAGTGAGGGCTCAAGAGGCTAAGGGCTCGTGAACAAACGCACAGCTTGTGCCCTCTTCCCTTGACTGCAAGCACTAGGTGATTGAGAAGGAGCACCAAGAGTCATGGACACCCAGAAGAGGACAGGCAGACAAGAGGACTTCAAGCAATACCCTACAATGGTAACCCAAGAGACAGCAGTGACCAAAAAGAAATGAGGATGAAAGCTTTTTAAGAGATGCTCCCATTAAAATTTCTTAAATTAGAAGTGTATTAAATGATGTACTTCTAAATGCTGAAAGAGAAACCCCAAAATGTTTCAGGAATGTGAAACAGGGGAGAAAGGGGAGAAGAGGAACCATTTGTCCCAGTCTAGACTATATCCCCACAGCTTCAAGTGAGGATGGGACAGGAGGAGGGATGCCAGCACAGGGACAGAGTTGGAAGGGGCTGTTGTAAGAGCAAAGGCCACAACAGCCTCGATGGGAGAAAGGGGAAATGGCTCTACTAGAAAGGAAAGGAGAGAAGGGGAGTTGCTAAGACGGGCTAAAATGAATATTCTCTGCAGGAGGAGAAAAGAGAGGATTTCAGGCTTCTGAGCACCTATGTGTGATGACAGGGGAACACCCAAGCTTGACGTAGACTGTAGGTGCAGAGAAATGCATGAGCAAAGCACAACACATAAACCTTGTTATATTTGAATCCCAACCAAAGGCAAAAGGCATGTTTTGCTCCAATGCAATGCATTTTACTTCTTCCCTTGTGCCCACTCAACTCTCCAGGGAGGCAGACTCAGTACTGCTCATCAGTCTTTTCTTTTTCTCCATTCACTCCACCTGTGGACAGGCTGTGCAGAAAATTGCGGCATTTTATTTTGTCCCACCCTGGACCCACAACCTGCATAGATCAAGTTCTTCTGAAACAAGTGAAACACCTAGCAAGAACACAACACTAGCTAAGAAAAGAAAAGCTATGGGCTGATAAAAATCAAGCCTCACATGAGCTTGTTTCAGGTGGCTGTGTGAGGGAGGAAACTGTTTCTTTAAACAATGGGCCATCTGCCACCTACAGAACTTGCGTTAAACATCTCTATGACTCAGGTGGTGAAGTGGTGCAACATCACTTGTTAGGGACGAGCTCCAAGCATATGACCAAGAAAGAGTGGACCACAATCAACAACCCTAATGCCACCAGAAGGATTTCCCCGACTGGTACCAAACGGCAGACAGGACTGGATAAGATCCAGCGGAGCTCCTGCCACCGACGTGAAACCTCTCCGTCAGCTTTGGCACTCTTCATTCTCTGGCAACAGTAAGAATGTGCTTCCGTGCTCACTCAGCATTTTCCAGGACACATCAGTTCTTCCTGGTTTCTTTCAATATTCTGGAAGCTGTAAGGCATTGGTAGATAAAATAACACACGTTGCCACCACCCTGTGGTGAAGCATCACCTGCCTGGGCACTCTTCTTGTCTGCTTGGGAGAGGAAGATATTTGGTGGATATCTGGCTACCCAAAGCATCTGCATGACAAGTGAACCTGAGTGAGGCACCAATCTCAGCATTCAAACATGGCTCTCCACATAAGCAATAAGGACACAGAGCAGCCATTTTCAACCTTTTTCCATTTTCTGATGGAAGGCAGAGGTCCTCCAGCGAGAAGGTCAGTGCACCAACAACAGGCTTTTCCTTTAATTACCTTTACCTCCAGTATTACAACTTGCTTAGGAACAGGCCACCCATGGTCACTAGTCAACAGATGACAAGTTGGAGGCCCCTGGCCCGGGGTCTCAGTTCCCTCCAACACTGCACAACCAACAGAGGTGAAATGAAACCCTGAACTAGAGCGCGAGATGTTTCAGTACCAATGGATCCTCAGCTGAACGTAAGGCGGCTTTACTGGGGGCTGCCTTCAGCAGCTCGCCTTTGTTGCGTTACAGGAGAACAAACCCCACAGTGAGCTCAAAGCCAATTTAGTGAGTTGACTGTAAATTCCAGAGGCCAGATTTGGTTGTCAGTTGCATGAAACACAAAAACAACTATTTCAACAGAATTACTCCACATGCCTGGCCCTTCGTCTCAATCAGTAATAGGGCAGATGCTGGCAAGATAAAGAGGCCATCTATGCTATCATTAATGAAGTTTCAGGTAAAACATGATGCAACATTATTTCAAAATACTGACATATTGCTACAGGTATTTGGTACTCTTCCCTTAATTACAATTGCTGGAGAGCACTTTTTTCTCTCCAGCATTTGTCAGCTATGTTAGAAAGCCCGCAGCTGGACAGGCTGTTTTTCTTTACTCATCTCTGTCGTTACAGTGCAAAACTTACGGAAAGGAGAATGGACTCTTTTTTGGATAGATGATTAGAGTCAAGGCCCTCTCCAAAGAACTACTGGAGAAGTAAGGGGGAATCTCATCTGCTAATCCATCTGTTGTACAAACTCAGCCCTCTATTAAACAAAAGTTGTGTTAAAGCAATTTAACCGTGGCCTCCTTCCTAGATTTCTTTGCAGCACTTTGGGAAGATAAGCTCCCTCATTACCAATAGAGCCACGGTTGTCAAAGAAGCCAGTTGTTAAACAACGCTTTGCAGTGATGTTATTAAAGCTTCTGGATAAAAGCTGCTAACAAGTGCAAAACAACTGTTTGGCATTTCCACCCAAGATGCTTTCCAAAGCTCCCCAGGCCGTGCTTCAAGGAGGTCTGCCTATCAGGAGAACACCACACAGCAGCGACTGAAGATAATGTTGCCCAGGACTTGCTGACCACCCAGCTAAGGTAGCTGTTCTCCATCTTCCAGGCTATTAACTGGTTTACAATAAAGCAGCGAGCTGACAACCCAGCAGAGATCCCAGAACCCACAGTCATGGAGGACATAAAAATATCAGATCCACCAGAACATTATTATCTCACATAGGCTTACAATGGAAACGAGAGTATGAGAATAACTACGACAAGCTAAAAAATGGACTTGTACATCTTGGTCATTTAACCATTACTACACAATTTCACAACTAATGATACAAAATCCCAAAACTTAGTTTAAGAACTTTGCTAGAAATTTAACAAGACGTATTGCTCACGCAAAGGCTTTTGTTCTGCTAAAGTTGTGTCAGACTGATTACAACATACTGTAATTTTGGACATTAAAACATTTCGTTCCAACCAGCATTTTTACAAATCTGTCTCCATGCCTTCACATAAGCAAAAGTTATTTAAGGTTCTCAGCCACAGAATGAGCATGATCGGTCCATACTCGTCAGCAGGACTTCTCATCGACCCAAAACGGTGAGGTACCACATGCAAGTGGCATGGTATGGGCCTGTTATTGCTACACTCTCCTGATAACAGAACTAGACTGTAATTCTATGCAGATTTATACTGGGGAAAAAAAACCTGAAATAAATATAAGGCTGCTACGACATGTGCAGGAAAGAGTTAAATTCAGATTCACTTAAGGAGCAAGGAATTAGAAGTAGAAAAGTTGACCCCAATATCTACTGATACATTGGTACCCGTTCAAAGAGAAGTTATCTGATTATAATTTTTCTAAATATTGTAAATACTCAAACTTCATAAAAGTAATTTGCTTACTTGTTATTTTCCATTTTCATTCTAATTTGAAACACCAACTTAGTTAACAATCATTCCAGGAGGAGAATAATGGTGGGAACTCTTGTACTATCTGATTTTTAACAGGCACACTCATCAGTGTATCTTTCCAATTTCCTAATAAGGGCTTTGCAACACCCAGAAATTCCAGTTCCTTCAGGGAATCCATCCTAGATTTTTATACTGAAACTCACACACGCTGTGAAAAGACTTGGGGGTAAAGCAGCTACATGTAGGGTTTAGTACTGATGATGGCCTAGTGACAATGCCTTCTGTAGCTCCAAACACCAGGGACACCAGCCACTGACAAAGGTTTACATCCTGCAAAACACTGGGACTGCATTTACTGGAATGGTTTTACCAAGGATGAGTAGTTCCATTTTAAGCACTTCAAGGCAGGGACCAAATTTCTTTCCTCTAGGAGTCTACACGGCAAATTAGGAGTGACCACAAGTATGAAATCTTGTAATATGCCAAGGACCACGTGGGGTTGTGGGATCTATTGTCTACAGACCCTATTGGAAAATGGATGAGCTGGTTTTGTGGCGGAAACCCTCTCCCCTCCAAGAGTACCACATTTTTCAAATCATGTACTGACATTTGCCTTCCCATCACCCCTCCCAACAAGCTCAAGCCGATTGCTGCTTCTTCAGTACACAGCGTCCATTTTCACAAAAGTAGTGATACCACCCCAACTACCACTACCCCATACTACTTGGGGTAGATAAGGAGGATAAAGAAAGGAAAAGGACACGGAAGCAGTCAGTGGAGCCTGAATCCATTCACTTCAACAGCTTACCAATCTTATTGCCACCAGATCCAGCTTCTTGGCTTCCTTAACTTAAGGAGCTACCTAAGAATCCCCATGCTTTATTTTATCCAGTCTCTTGCTGGTCTCCTGTGTATCCTTGTACACACTAGATTGATCAGTCGCATTCGAAGTCAGTTTGCTCCCCTACAGTACTCTCAGCTCCAATTTTCAGTATAAGCTGGAAAACCCTTCATGACTCTACCCTTCCCCAGGTACTGGTCACCTTCCAGAGGTGCTAACTTAAACCATCACTTCTCATGCTTTATCCATGAGAAGATCTTAATTAAAAACAGCCTATAAAACCTCTACAAAGACCTGGGTGCTCTTTGTTGACCATAAGGAATCAGATAGTTAATGAGCCAGTCTTACACAGGCTTGGTATTAGCAGTCATTGACAAATAATTTGCCTATCTTCTCTTAAAATAATTATATACAGTGTATATTGCCTGTGTAAGTACACTGAGAGCATACTACCGTCCTAGTCTACAGAGAACTTTACACTTTGCCAGTCTCACCAAGTCACCAGCTCTAGGAAAGCTCATGAGGCACCATAAAGCTCACGTAGGAGCACCAGCCTGGGTCACAGACATTGGTAATGGCAATTCCAATTAGTAATTGGTGAGACAAATTAGCCTAGATGCCATACCAGAACGAGTAACGTAGTTCCACATCGGCTTGCACTGAACTGTGACGTTCAGCATATGGGAGGCCAAAATCTGCCGGTCCTCTGTATCCTTCTCAACCTCTCTCACGCTCTCCTCTCCTCAGACCCACAAGATTCATATTAAAGCAAGCAGAAGCCATCACAAATATTCGGCTTGACGTTCTGCATAGTACAGGCACGGGTTATTTTTGTATAAGCCCAAATTAAGTCCTATCTAACGTGGCATTACTAATGTTTTGGAGCAGAGAACACATAGTTGTGTGGGATCAGCCAGTAACTCGTGAAAGCCAGGGTGCCTGCGACCTGTCCACACCGGGCACAAGAGCAACGCAAATTAGATGGCAATATTTACATCTAGACACAGATCTTCCGACACATCTGTACGGGTGGCACATACACCTGCACAGGTACAGAAGCCAGGTTATCTGACCTCAGTCAGATACTATCTGCAATTCAAGAGAGAAGAACAGAAGAATTTATTTTGCCTCAATGTTAGCAGAGAATGCTTTTTGCCAGAACAGCTCACTATATTGTATGATAAATGAATGAAGCTAATTTTCAGCGAATTCTATCTAACAGCTCTTAACTGGTAGAAATAGTTCAAGGTCTTCAAAGTATACAGTGTTGCATAGCCCCTGATTCACACATTCTGCTAATAACTGCCAGACAATTGTATTGAATTTATTCAAAACCCATTAGCTGCAGAAATTCATATTCTTCGATTCTGCCTTCAGATATATGCTATATTACACTTAAATTAAGGTTAATGTCCAATGCCAATTCTTTCACAAAGGAACGGCAAACATTTGAAGCTACAGTATCTCTTACTAAGGTGTCTGCTTTACAAGTTTATTGTTTCTCTCTCGCAATTCCCCTTTCATTCCTGCCCCTGCCAGGAGAGCCGGGCTGAAAAAAACCGTGAGAACATTAGAGCAAATACAGGCACATAGTAAGGAAAGTATTTGAGACATTCTTTGTACAGCGTGCATATGCTACCAGCATTACAAGGATTTTTCTTTCATCTGCTCCTTCAGAGATGAGCCTCCAAAATACTTAAAAACCGCTTTATAAGTATGCTTCGAAAAACCATCACTGCATCTTCAGAGCACTGGTGTGTTAAACGCCTGCCACCGAAGAATGATGATAAAATTTGGGAGGAGTCAGAGGTGGAAGCTGAGGAGCAGAAGCAGCGAGAATGCAGGAATGTTTAAACAAGAGAGCCTCAGTGAGAGGCTGGGGCATCTGGGTGCTTTACAGAGAAATAATACACACGTACCATTTATGTTATAAAAAAATGTTACAGGTAGGCAGGCTTCTGTAATTTATCTAATACTCTTTTATATTCATGCTTCCTTAGGTTTCATGCAATTTATTAAGTTTTCAGCCTTGCCCGCAGCAAAAAGGATAAACAAAAGCAGATGTGAAACTCCATTTTTTAAGGGCCCGCCAACCTCCTGCAAAGCCGGTAACCAGCTGGGGGAAGCCTGATTGCCAGCAGCCCTGCACTCACCAGTCCAGCTGCCCTCTCCTCCTGCGGCGAGCTTCGGACCGAGCCCCAAGGCAGTACGCCGTGACCCATAGCGCGGCGGGTAGGCCTTGCTGCTTTAGAAAGAAGCTGTTCCCCTCTGTTCCGCAGGAGTTTTGGTAGGAAAGGTGTTTTGTTGGCCAAGGGTTAAGTAAACCCCAATAACAATGGAGCCTGGAGAAGGAGGAGGACCAGGACAACAAGGGTGACGCATGTCCCCAGCTGCTCAGGAAGGACAGAGGGATGGAGTTCGTGAACATTTATACAAACAAAAGGCAGAGCTATGGGGTTTGCTATTGCTCAGCAGAGGACAACCAAGAGACTACATCTTCACTGCACTTTCACTAAAAGGCCCTCATTGACATCAAACAAGTAGCAGCTTCCGGAAAATGTGCGTATTAAGACTTCACCATCCTCACTCACAGAAGAGAGGTGGTACCACACCGTGGCACAGGAGACGCTGGAAAAGCAGAGAGTGCTACAAATCTGTTTGTAGAAGACCAGTGCCTCCGTGCAGGCTGCCCCACCAGGCATCGCACACAGGACACGACCACGCAGCGAAGCACGGCCCGGTGCATTACCTGGGCCCGTGCACCATGCCAGCCAGGTTCCAGTCAGCTCCAGTCTGCAACACGACACGCTGGGCTTGTGTCTGGCCAGCTCAGGGAACGGAAGAGGAATCCCATCAGTCTCTGCTGCCATCCATCCAGACATACCTTCAGTTAAAAGTCATGGGGGGAGTGGACATGGAAGACTATGATACTTCTCACTGATAGATCAATTCCTCTTTTATTGTTGCAGCCTATTTCTGGACATGGGAGCCATCGAATAAACACACTCACTCCACAATCTTGATTTTAACAGAGAGGCTGTCTCTCCTTTGACAATCTTGCATCCTTGAGAACTGTAAAATCCAACTAAAAACCAACAGGTTGTGGGTTCTCTCCCTCCTACACCCCATTGTCTCAAAGAGAAAGATTCAGCCATTTCCTATTTTTTGCACAAATCAAGCAAGCCTCGGAAACCACTGAACCCTCCCTGCTAGAGCCGCTCTTTCTCAAACATCAGCAGCTTCCAGATTAAAAGTCTCATAAGGCAAAAGGGGTGAGAAGGGAGGGAGGTGGGGAAATCCCAGCTCACAAGGTGCAGCTGAAAAATAACAAACGGCTTTGAAACTGGAAGGGCAACTGGCCGCGCTGCCGCGGCGCTAGTGAGCACACGCATAATGAATTGGGGATTCCCTGTGTCAGGGCCTGCTCGGAGCGCGAATTGCAGAGTTCCAGGGAGGATCAATAACTGTCAGAAGGAGAAGAAAGTGAGCACTAAATTCGCTTGCCTTTCATCTTCAACAAATGGAACAGAAAACCTGATGGATGACAGAACCTTTCGTTTCTATAGCGTTCTTGTTGAACTAAAGACTAGTGACATTGAGATGATTTTTGACATGCGCTTCTGTAGATTCACAAGCAATTATAAAAATAAAAATAAAAGAATTCTGCTACAAAGAAGCCCCCAAACCTAAAGTAGTAATTCGGAAGGGCAGGGTAAATAAAAAATATTAATGAAAGCCCATGCCAGTGGTCAGCCCCCAGCATGCGAGAGTGCAGAGTTTTGGAAGCACGGAGAACATTAAACACAACACACCCCTCGCCTCCCCCATAATTAAGTTAGAGATGTGAGAGCAAAAGCAATAGAGGCTGTCTGCTTAGTTTCTCTGCTTGGCAGGGTACCACACACACATGCACACAATTTCTCCTCTCCTCCATTTGTGAAAGCAGGAAGGAGAGAGAAAAAAAAAAAAAAAAAAAGCCCAAATAAGCAGATAAACAAAAAACTCAAAGCAAACAAAAAAAAATCCCAGATTTCAAAGAAGGAACGTGCTACTGCTCAATGACATGCCAAAATATCTTCTCCATCTTTTTATTCTACTATAGACAGTCACTCAACCCATCAGGAAAATTATATTTAAAAACAACAACAACAGAAGGGAGACAGGACCTTTTGTACAATGCTGCTGGCTTCTGTACCTTGACTTTCATATCAGTTATTTATTTTGGCATGTGGCTGGTGGGGGAAGGGGAAACATCTCTGGATACCTCACAACATACTTCACCGTGGCGTAACAGTTCAGAGCACGGAGGTACATCTCTGATTGCTGCCCACGAACGCTGAGCACGCAGTATGATAACCGACGGTGCCTTTGCCCCATACAGTATCACACAAACAAGCCACAGGGCAAGGGGAGGGGGTAAAAAAAAAGTCCCAGCAAAGAACGTGTGATCGGTCTTCAATCTTACACGACGTGGATTCAGCCAAAGAGGCGGCGTTACTCAAAGCCACCGCTCACGTGGGCTCAGGACCAAAATGCTTTTTTGGGAGTTTGCTCTCTTGCCCGGGTGGGCTGCCAGGGTCTCCCACCACTCAGTAACATATTTGCAGAGGACATGCCACCGAACCCAGCTCAGAAGAGGCATCTTTCCACCACTGAAATGGAAACTTAAAAGCCTGCAAAACAAATGCAGTGACTCAACTGGGTATAAGGCCTTGGCATAAAGTTCAGAAATTGGGCTACGCGTGCTAATTCAACCTTACAGCATGCGTGCAGGAAGGCTATTCCCGTTTTCTCAAGGGAATAAAGATATCCAATGACTAGCTCAGAGATGCTGAACTAGCTGACGGCAGAGCTGGCAATAAAAAAAAAAAAAATTAAAAAGAAAAACCAAACCCTGACCCATGTATTTTAATCCAAACAGACCACGCCACACAAAACAGAGATTAGCACGGGCTCTCCAGTATCATGTAATGCCTACCACAGATTCAATTGTCTTCACAGCTCCCCGGCCAGCGCCAGCTCCGCACCACGCCCTGTGGTTTCCCACTGACGCATGGGCATTCCTGCAGAACCGCGGCCCTCCAACCCCATCCCGCCCCGCAGCCGTGACGCCTGCGCCCAGCCAGCCCTCTGGCTTTGCTTTTCAGGAGACCAAGAGAACTAGGAACCCAAGGACACCACTCTGACAGCCTCCTCAGGAACCAGAAATATTCCTCCTCATGTTCCTCCAGCCCGGTTTCATTCATTTATTTCAGAAGAGCGAGGCTGACAAATAGCCTGTTTAACTTCTGGGCATCTAGGAAAATAAACTTCAGATACAGCCCCCTCAGCCCCATCCTAAGGGAGTATCAGCAATGGCCCACTGGAAAATCTGCACCACCTAAGGGAGGGAGGGAGGGAGTTGCTCGGCATCCCAACTGAATAACAAGATAATTTTGGTATCTCAATCAAAGTTTGATTTGAGAAATGAGGCTTCGTCTCCATATGAAAAAGATAAATCAATCTAGAACACACAAATGCAATTTTAGAGGAGAATATCTACTCTAGATCAAATACAGATGCAGAACCCACAGCTTCAGATTAACAGCATCTTCCCAGTTTAGTTTAATCTACTTTGGAAGTGAATTACTCTGTGCTCACAGGGGCCCTCTCATTCTCCAACAAAAGCATCCTCACACAGGAGCTACCACGTAGTAGCTCCTCGAGAGCAGACCCGTGTGCAGTTGGGGCATTGTTTCCCGCAGACCGGAGCCTCTTGCTGCGCCTCCTCTCCCTAAAAGCTGTAAAAAGTTGCTGATAGAGAAGTGCTGCCTCGCTTCACCTCGTCGATTAGAGCTTCTCAGCGCTGGGTTGCACGGCTATTCACAGCCTGCCCAGCACAATGAGATGCCACTGCTAGCCGAACAGTGTTTCAGAGTCTGGATTTTTCTTCAGTGAGGGCAATTTTTTTGCCTCTTGGAAGAATTTGTGAAATATCCTCTAAGTCTATGTTAAAATAAACAGAAGCAATTAGCGTTGTCTCCAAGCAGAATCTCCTCAGCACATCTCAAAAGGCTTTGCACGAAGTTTCCAGGGCTCGACAAGGAGCATCCCACGGGGCCAACGCGCTGCAGCTGATTGCACAATGACAGCAAGTGCCAGGAAAACTCAAGTCCGATCTGAGAGCTGACACTGACTCGTTGTGTGGGCTTGGGCAAACCACTTAACCTCTCCGCATCTCAGCTTTTCTGCCCATAAATAAAAGGAATAATACCAAGGCCCAGCTTCCCCTAGGGACTGATAGGGAGCCTTGGGTTCGTGCAGCACTTTGGAAACATGAAGTGCTACATAAGTGCTAAGTACCATTATCTAGAACTTCCACTGTCACCTTCACATGTGGGTGCAGCAGATGCTGGTGAGAAATGGCCTACAGGGGAGACTCCAGCCAAACCCAACCTACATGTTTACGCTGACGTTTCACCAGGAAAACTTTTGAGCAGCAAAAAGGAGATGTAAAGTCCCCTCCTCTCTCCTCACAACAACCAGAGCAATTTCTAGTAGAGCACCTACCCAGTGTGAGGGCTGCGCAGAGCCGTACAGGAGTCCTTTTGTCCCTTCAGATGGGTACAGCTCTCCTGTTGACAGCACAGGGGCCTCACTTCAGTGACCATATCTCAAATTTATGGCAGGTCTCCATCACGCCTCCAAACACACAACCAGAAAAACAGGAGCGTTTCTTTGAGCTCTTCTCAAACACCGCCACATGTCTTTATCTCCCTGGGCTGGGTCAATATTCACAGGAGATGCACAGCAACAATATATATCCAAACCCTTACACCACCCAGCACGTGCTCACTCCAGAAGGAAAGCAAGCACCATCCAGCTCTTACAAAGCGTGACTTAGCCCATTTCTTGCTTTGCTAGTTTCCCGACCTCCACAAGCTGGATTCAGGTCCTGCAAGGTGAAGGGACATGAGAACATAGGACACCCAAGCTCCACAGGCTGCTCCACGCATGTCCTAGAGCAAGGGTGGAAGACAATGCGAAACAGATGCTCCACTACTTATGCTTCACCAAAACCTTAATAACAGAAGCAAATATTAAAGATGCTGTTCATCCAGGACAGTTGAGCTGGAGCATGCCTTGATGAGCTACAGACATGACACGTATCTACAAAGAGCATTTTCTCCTCAGCGTCCTCATCTCTCCCCACCAACCAGTTAATCTAAACTAGAAAACTAGCTATTTGCTAATTGGAACATCTAGGAAAAGGCGTCTCTGAAAACTACTGGTGGCAACTAAACAGATACTTAGATGGGCTGTACAGCTAAATAACGGGTATCTCACGAACGTGTTCTGCAATGGCACTAAAAATAGTGTTGTTTCACCTGGAACAGCAGTTGAGCCTCTCTAGGAGATGGGGAGGAGCACGGAAGCAGAGATCTCTTGTAGGCTGTTATTATCAGTAATGAGTTTATTTTCAAATCAAAGTTGACTGTTATTCATGGCTAGAAAGGGGTGGAAATTTCAAAACATTCCTAAGAAAATACTTTGAAATACTGATTTCTTTCCTTCTGTGTTTATATAAAGCACAAAACCAAGGCAACCCCAGCTAGATCAGCTTTATGCCATTCTGTAACGAACAAGAGAAATTCATTAACCAACACATTTAACCACTTTCTGTGACTGCACCAGCAAATGAATTCAGTGGTGAGGACACTTGCCAAGACAGTGGATTTTATGCAAGTACTGGAGAATCTTCATGGAAAATAAACTTTTATTAATTAAAGAATATGATTTGCTGCTCAACACAGGGAACGGAAACACATCACATGTTCCCCATCTCTGCTCAGAGGAGCTCCAACACCAACCGGCTCCGAAGAACGGCCCATGGATGATCTCCAAGGCAAAATGCTGAGACTAGCGCATGACTAACAAACAAAGTTTCAAGAAAAATCACGATCTTTTCAGTGATCCTTAACTTAACAGGAAGAGCTATTCATTTCGCTGCATGAATGATTAATTATGAATTATTAAATCCAGCTCTACTCAGGATACTTACCCGGGGAACCAACTGCTCCAACATGTCAACAACTTTTGTTTTCTACATCTCTGAAACCAGTATCAATTCAAAACACATAGGGAGCCAGATTTTCCACAGAGGATCTGGCGTGTGCTTTCAGTGCCCAGCATCTCCAGTCCGGGCCAGACTCTGAGAGGGGCAGCAACTCTCCTGGTCTTTAGAGACAACCCTTTTCAAAGAGGACACCACAGTTATTTTTACCCCCTCTTCCCTCTCTCCCATCAGTGCGAAACACACAGGGAAGCATCTGCAGAGCAACAGCTTACTTCCTTCATCCTTACCACGCAGGAGAGCCTATCTCCCAGCCAGGAATCTGGGGAGAAGTCTGCCCACCAGCACAAGTCTCGCTGCGTTACAGCGTGCGGCGTTCACGGAGGAGGCGATTTCCTGCCCGGCAGGAAGGCAGCGGAGAGCCCTCGGCTGCTCCCAGCCTCCTGCCTGCCCAAAAGCAGCAGGCAGGGGATGGGGGGCAGTGGAAGGAGAAATTTTGAAAGGAAGAGAAAGTGCAGGGCTGCGAACACGCACTCGAACACAAAGCAGCCGGAGGATGCGCGGATATGAAAATGGGATACGTTATTATTCCATAAATTAAGTTAAAGCAACCTCAGCACATCCCAGACCTTTAATACCAGGCTGCTGCACACCAAGCCAGTTGGCTTCCAGCCTGCAAAATGTTTCAACTTCACTCAACTGAGACAAGACCCACGTTTTATTAAAACAGGTTTATCTTCCTGCAAATAAACCTCAACAGCTTTTGCACCCTGAAGAAGCAACTTTGGTTTGCCGTCTCACCCTCCTTCCCCCCGCCCACAACAAAACACACATTCAAAATCTGATGAGTGCAGAATTACCAGTTACAGCTTTCTGAACCTTGCCCACGTACAGCTGGTATGCAACAGGTTTCAGTGTTTGTTTTTATAATAAATAAAGCAAAAGTATGATGAGACAATTAAGCTCCTTGGCTCTCCTATGCCTCCTTTGAAGGCGGCCTTTTATTTTGAGACTTAAGCAAAATTGTAAAGCGGTTAATAAAACACAGGGCATTCCCTATCTCATATTTCAGCTTGTTCCAAGTAATCTAGACAGTCTTAAAATATCCAAGCTTGCCTGTCAGCCGTTTAATGAAGAAATACTAATAAAAAATAAATGTAAACCCCCAAACATACTTCCTCCTCTTCTTAAATATCTACCAGTCTGCCCCATAATCTCACTTTTCCTGATAAAAAGGGAAAAAAAAAAAAAAGGAAAAAAAACAGTTTTCCAGGCAAGCAGCAAAACCTCAACAAAATTAAAGAAGCATAAAGCCCAACTTGAACAGCAGACAAGTATGCGGAGAACAGCATGACCTTTCCTTATCACCCACTGACATGCTTAATCGTTTCCAAACAAAAAATGCTCTTTTCCACCACTTCTTCGCTCCGCCAGCACCTCCAGCGCCTGCGTGGCCGGTGAAGAGTTAAATCTCCCACTATCCCCTGCTGCCTGCGAAAAATCACGGAAACAATTGAGACATTGTCCAGTGAACAAGACTCCCAGGGACTGACATTTTTGTTTATGTCCCAGTTTTCAGCCTGTCAATTTTCACTCCCGACGTTAAAAGCCCGACTCGCCCCAATACAGCCTGCCCTCGGCTGAAAAGGCTCCACTTCATTTATTTTATTAAAGCTATGGCGTGTTTATGACTCAGAGCTCTCCCCATCCGAGGACCTGTTGGGTCCCATCCCCCTGCCCAGCGACTTCCCAACTCCGAAGAGGCTTTGCAGTGCCTTTTGCAGAGCCATTGCTGGGAAAATAACTACGCTTAGGTTAAATACCAATGTTCCTTAAAATAGGCTTTGATTGTTAACCTGGAGAGGGTAGAGGGGAAGGGAGCTGGGTACTAAGCCAGAGTGATAGGAACTTCAAAAAGAAAATTTAAAAAAAAAAAAAAGAAAAAAGAAAGAAAAAAGCCAACACCCACTCCCAATACCCAGCAGCAAAATAGAAAATACGTGTAATGGAGTAAAATAAACATCTTAGAGCAAAGCGGCGTTTTCTCGGCTGCTCTGCGGCCACATTTCCTGCCTGCGTTTTCATAATGACTGGAGCGTCAGGCCCAAAATATATCCCTCTCCTTCACCCCCGCCGTTCTCTCCCCCCTATTCCCAGCACATTTTTTTTTTCGTTACGCTCTCAATACTTTATCTCCATGAAAAGCACACACAGCGGTCACCAGCGTTTCCTGTTTGCCGAGCGTGCTTTAACTATATCACACCCTCCGCCGCTGCACTGGAATGCGCAGCATATGGCATTGTGAAAGGGTTTACTGTCGAATAATGGCAGCAATGCAGTCCTGCTGGTTTATATCAAACCCTGTCACTCTCTTCACGGAGGTCTCTCTCCTGCTCTCCGAGAGGCGAGGTAAAACACACACACGCACACGCTACTTCGAGTCTCACGTAGGACCTCAGCAGAAGCCGGCCTGGATCAAGACCTGCAAACTCAAGGCAAGGAAGATTGCAACTTGTAGAGCTGTGACTCACAGTCACCCGGGATTTGTTTCAAATCACGGTCCCCGTAATGTCTGCAGGATCCTTTTGTAGGTAGACAAAAGGTCTGTGAAAAAGTTTGTAGTTCCTCACCGTGGTTCCTGCGGGCACAGCCGGGGCGGGGGGGCTGGAGGACGGCTACGTGCCTGAGACCCTCTGCTCCAGGGTGGCTCGGCTGTCAGCCTCAGCAACTGCCCCAACTCCATCCTGGAGCGCAGCTTCGTCTTCCCCCACTTTCACAAACCAGCACTGGTGTATTTGGTGATGAAGACATCCATGCAAAAGCCTAACGTACACCGCCACCTTCCACTTCAGGTCAAAGTTTCAAACCTGCATTTTCATTTAACTGCTCACAGGTTTATTTTCATGGGGTTTTTTTTTAAGTGACTTTAAAAGAAAATGACTCACAAATAAATAAATAAATAAAGTGTGGCTTCCAACTGCAGTCAGGTTTAGCTGAGACGCTCACAAAGGTTATACTTCAAAGTGCTTTTTGTGCAGATCTTGAAATGCCTTCCCATGCCCGGATGCGTTCGGCCAGCCGACGCTGAAACGAGTAGCAATACTTTTAAAGCCCATTGAAATGCATCCATCTACCCTCTCTTCATAAAAGGAAGCCTTACTTAACAGGCATTTATTATTGCTGAACCAGGGTTGAAAGTTCAGTGTCCTTATAGACCAAAATTATCAAGATTTCTGAGTTTGCAGCCCACGTTTAAGTCCTAATGAGCTATTGTACCACATTCACTGCTGTTAACTCTTTGATGTCAGGAACCCATGCTGCTCTTTTAAACATCTCACAGGTGTCCACGGAAAAAAGTGCAAAGCTCACCTGCGCTGAAGGACAGGTAAGCAACTGTATTTTTTTTGCGTGTGTGTTTAGTCCCTCCAGCAAAATACGCAAAGACAACTACAGCATTAAATACGCATATGATAGCCAGGCCAGCCTACCAGTTCGAACTGTGAACTCGGAGTCAGGGGAGCTGCACATCGCTCCCAGCTTTGCCATTATCTGACATGCAGGATATGCTACCTTTCCGGGAAAGGGACATCAGCATACAGTGCCAGTCACACCACACGCGTACAGCAAGCGAACCACTGCTGTGCCTTGCACTGCACAGACCTCATCTCTCCTGGAATGAGGTCTTCGGAGCAGGGACAACAACCTGGCTTCCTGTGAGTACCTTGCTTATTATATCCTCTTAAATACAGGTGACAATAAAGTGATAATGAAATTACCTTTAATTTGCACCTGCTTGCTGCGCAATTACAGCAGTGAAACACGGTGTCCCACGGGAGATGTCACCATCAGGCTTGGATGACGCTTGGGAAGAGAAGGGTCCCTAATTTTCCAACTCCTGACTAAGGCATCCAATCTCAACCTCCAGTGATGGGAGTAGGATGATGCTTTCATGCAAGAGCCACGAGCCCAGCTTGGTGCCCAGGCAAGGAGCAGCTGTGCTGGCCAGAAAGTGAACAAGGTGCCAGCTCTCCAGCCGTTCTCCTCACCTATCAGTGCTGGGGCTGCTCCCTCACATTTTCTCATCATTTACTCATCCCGCAGATTCCTCAGCGCAGCGATCTGAGGTGGCCAAGCGATCGCCTACGCAGGAACGGAGCTTAACAGTCCATCTACGGCGTGAGCAGATGCTCCCTGGACGTGCTCCGGGCACGATGAGCAGAACAAGTCACTGCAGGGCGAGCTTCACCAAGGTCTTACAGCACCTCCGTAACTGCCCGGCCACACGCTCAGCTCTGGACACAGACGTGAGCAAACTTCACCTTCAGTCCAAAACACATCTGCTACCTCACGTTTACCCCTCAGGCGGCAACTGTGGAGCAACCGGCATGCCTCAGATTCACACCAGAGCTTATCCCAGGGTAACCTGTCCTGGCCATCAGAGCCCTTTAATGAGGAGCAGGTTACTTCACGTCCAGTAAACAACTTCCCTGCAAAGACCTTGGCGTGCCTGAAAAGCATCGTGATGGGAAGTCAACATGGAGCAGCTACGGCTTTAGCAATCCAAACCCTTGCTTGCTTCATGATAATTAACCATGTAGACATGCCCAACATGCAGCAACAGAAGGTCTGCTGCCAGGGAAAACTCTGTGTGCTGCAACCATTTGCGGTTTTCTAGCAATACGGCTTCCATGCAGCTGCTTGGCAAGGAAGCACGGCTGCCGATGTGCACTAAGGAAGTCTGGAGGCTTTCAGGTCCCTTCAGTCTGCTTTCCTCCACAAAATACTGTTTCCTTATTACAGGGTAGTCACATCCCTGTAACGCACAATACTGACATCAACAGAGCTCTGTGGGCATACAACAGGGCAAAATTCTGTTGTTTTGTCCTTCCTCACCAACACTATCCTTTCAGCCAGGGGAGGAGACGACAGATTTTGCACGTTTCCCACTGGGCAGATGATTAACAAGAGACCAAAGCCCTCCTTCAGGGTGTCTCCTTCTGCTACAGCCTTAGCCTTGGGAAAAAAATACGTCAGCATAAGGACAAGCTCCAGGGGAGAAGAGCTCAGGACTCACTATTCCTTCCCTTCCTCCCTTTCCTTTCTCAGTACTTGCTGGCCAGGGCGTAGGCAGAAGCCACAGCCATCTCTCAGGAAGGGGCTTTATTTCATATAAACGCTCAGTTCCAGCACCCCCCCTCAGAAAAGCGTCACTATACAAGACAGTACTTTGAGCACACACTTAAGTGTGGTCCTGAACATGGATGGACATCAGCTCACATTTAATGATTTCTTGAATCAGGGCCTAAAAAGCAAAAAGGAAGGGGAAGAGGAAGCTAGTTTCCACAGTAATAGTAGTCGAGAAGTCTTTGAGTGTTGCCAACAGGAAAAATGCGTGTTAGAGAACAGCTTGCCTCTCCTAGGAAACTAGCACAGGCTCACCTCTTTCTGCTAGCCTGCAAGGGACGCTATCAGGTTCTTAATTTGCACCAAGAAGAAGGTAGAGGGGTAGGGTTGCAAAAATAAATAAATAAATAAATAAATCCACAACCACAAAAGTTTTGGTTACTTCTTAATTCCATCAGGGAGGCCAGTCAGAAAGCACCCTTCCTCTCATATACACATGCATACGGGTCCAAACCATGCACGTGCAGGACCCCCTGCCAGCCTACCTCTCATTACCCATCTATCACTCCTACACAGGCCAGTCTGGCTGCCTTGTTGGGTAGAGCAAGGACTGGCTCAGCTCCCTTAAACTCACCAATTCCAAGAGATGAGACCTAAAGGACATCTGACACAAATGCTCATGGATATGCAGGGTCTTAATAGCACCAAAAGTAATTTTCCTCTAAGGTCTGATACATGTTAGGATTTTAGGTTTAGATTTCAAAAACTACTTCAGTTCTTTTTGTTTGTTTTTCCTGTGGGACTGCAGGGTTGTTTTTTTTTTCCTCTAAAATGCACATGTGGTAATCATCAGTTTCTCAAAACCACCTTGGGAAAGTTACTTAACATCTTTCTGGCCGCACTGGTAAAAAGAGAGGAGTGAGCAATGTTTCCCCACCTTGGGAAAGTGCTGAATGACTTTGCTCACCAGTATCAGTCAGGTACAAACGATGCTTCAAGGCAAGGTCCCCTGGAACCAGACCCTTGCAAGTAGCCCACTGTGGATTCAAAGTAAAGTCTATTTGACAAAAATTTCTAGCTTCGTTTTGTGAAATCAGGCACAGAACATTGCTTGGTGAGACATCAGGGGAGGGAGATTGTCTCACAAAGGCATCACTCCTTGTTATTTGCAACCTCTGTTGTTTTGCTTTCCAAAATGGGTCTGACCCTTGCCAAATAGGTCTGCACAGGACAGAGGAGAAAGCATCCTTCCTTTTCTTTATGTGGTGGCTTACTAAGCAGCTTCAGTTTCTTCTACAGAAGAGAGTATAGATGCGTACAGTCCAGAAAGTCAAGTATTCCATGAATCTAATCCCAGACTGCATGGACTGGTGAGAAGAGCAATAATCCTGGGCTTGAGCAACTTGGCAAACAAACGGTCCTGAGTCCAGCAATGCCAGCTTCCTTCCTTTCTTTTTAATGATAAGACTTCGCTGTTTTCTTTACCACAGCACCTGGACACAGCACACAGGTCTTGTTTAGACAGAAAATAGGAGGTTCCTATTCAAGTGGGCTCGTCTGCACGGGGATGTTTTTGTGCAAAGGCTCGAGTGTGAACTGAAAAATGCAGAACAACTATTTCGAATTATCTCTCTGTGTGGACACTGTTATTCAGCACTAAGAGTTTCTTTGTGAGGTTTAGCTTAATCCGATTCCAAAGCAGATTAAGCTAAACTGCACAAAGGACCTCTTACTGCTGAGTAAGAGTGGCCGCATGGAGAGATAATGAGAAATAGCTACTCTGAGACAGCTACTTCCACTGCATATTTGGGCTTTTCCACTTTGCATCCACAAGCCCAAAGCTGTACTGGAAAGGGAAGACTGCAGTTCTAGAATTTTGTGTAAAAACAGTGCCACGGCCAAATCACGCTCGTTAAAACTTCTGCTCTGCACACGATGGCTGCTCCTGCTCCAGTCGGCACGAGCTCTGGCTCCAAACCAGGCTGCATTATTTAATATCTACTTCTCTAAGCTCCAGATTGAATCCAGCCACAAACTTCAGCTGCAGACAGGGTGTGCGGGGAGAAGGACCTGCGGCGAGCAGCCCTGCCAAGCCTGCCACCCTCGGTACACATCATCTTTGATCTGACAGGCTCACCCATCTGGCTCTCCAGCATCACCCGGCGCTGCCGCCGCTCCTCGCCCACTGCCAAGGCCGAGCCGCCGTGCGCGGCTGCTGCAGTCCTCGTGCATGCCCTGGGCTTCGGGGACGGACCGTCTGCACTCTCTCCATTCCTCTTGGCACAACCGCTCTTCTGCAGGAGAGTTGATGGCTTGTCGATATTTAATTTTAGGCCCATGCGAGTCCCTAGAAGTTAATTTCGCATGCCTGCTCTAGCACTGTCACGTGAACGAATCCAAAACACAGCTTGGGCTTCTCTGTGCTACAATACTCTCCTAAAACATCTTCCCAGCATAGGTTTCTACCTTGAAATGTTGCTCTCTGCAGTTTTACTGTATCCCAAACTAGCTAGTCAGAAAGGCCCAGAATTTAGGGACTCATCTTTGCATCACATTTGGGAAACAGTGAGTATTTACAAACAAAAGATACGATAGGGAAGCCTGCAGTAGATGCAGTTCCAACCACACTTAAAGATCTCTGATGAGCAAGCTTTCGTCTTGCTCCCCCCTCACCCAGAGAGTGTCAATACTCAGATAAGTCAGAGAGACCTACCAGATATATTTTGGTGTGCCACAGCACACCAAAATGCCAAATCTCAAGGCTCCAGCTCACAAACAGGAGCGGCAGCACAGCCCCTCCAGGACATCAAAACTGATGCTGGTTCACCGCTGGTCTACAAACCTGCTGCTTTGGGAGGACCTGCTGAGCTGTCTCCACCAACCTCAGAGAAGCCTGGCCCTGCCTGGGAGTAGGAAGCACTGCAGCCACCTCAAGGTAAGCCATCCCAGCATTGTGGCAAAACTGAGTCCTCACAGGCACCAAGGACCAGGTTCTCCCAAAGTCCAGTCAGGTAATTCACAAGAAACAGATGTTCAATAGATTGCACCACACATCTCATAACACCCCTACTCAACTGCCTTCTCCTGGAGCAACGCTTAGGGTTGCCAGCTCCTAGAATTTTACAGCCAGTCTAACAACACTTGGTATTTTTCTTCAAGTGTGGCAGCCTTGAAGTCAAGTGTTTAGGGAAGAACCTCAGCCTTCACTTAAAGCACACAGCAAGCTCCTGAACTGCTGTAGAGAAAAGTTTGAGAATGAGCGGAGTATACCCTGCAGGCTCAGGAACCAGAGAACAAATAAAGAGAATACAAAATGTATTATTTAAGAAACAGAAAACAAACAAAAACAACACCAAAAAAACCCCACCAATCCTCACGATCTTTTGAGGCTTGACTCATGATCCCAGAACAATTGAGGTTGGCAGTACTATACATTTTACAGCATTTATTCACAGCTGAAATATCCCAACGTCCAAACACTTCAGAGTTCTTGGAGCTATTCGCAGATCTCCTGACTACAGCCAAGCGTGACAATTCATCCCAGCTGCCAGTCCAGCCCCAAGGTGTCTTCTGAAGGTGCTTTTGTGCTGACTGATGTTTGCAGAAGCATTAAATTCCTGCTTACTTCACAGTAAAAGGTACAAGCCTGCCTGTTTCCCCAGTCTCGACGTTAAAGCAGGGGGGTTACCTCCAGTACCTAAATAAGGTCTGCAGAGGACAGACATTGTGCCACAGAGCAAACACAACAGCATGAAGCAGTCCTCTAAAGTCTGAACTATTCTGCAAAAATATCAAATTATCAAGTGAATTACTTCTTTGGAATCCACAATTCTTCTATGCTCAGCATTAACCAAGCACTAGGCTTCCCATTCATATTTAGTGGGTACTGAATATAATCTGTGTGTTTTATAGGAATCCATCCAAAATAATTTTATTGTGCTGCTGGTAGGTGAATTCTATACTTAGCCCTTAACAGTCAGGTTTGAACAGATTATTTTTTTTAAGACAATCCTTCCCAACAGAAAAAAAAAAAAAAATCAAAAGGAATCAGTGGTGAAAGATTTAACCACAAAATTCTCAGCAAGTTTAATTTGTTCTGCGGCTTAATGCCATGCACCTCCAAAAATTCAGGACAAGATGTTTGCACACTTTTGGGCACGTATTAATGAAACATTTTGTTTACTTTGCAACTGCCAGAGCAATTAGTCGAATAAAGGAAAGAGCATTTAAAAGGGAGAGAGTCACTAAAGGAGCTTTCCAATTAAGTCTGCACGGATATTTCTGCAGCGTGAGTCTCGGGGATCTGTGTGCTGGGTCCAAGCACCATGGTGTGACCTATCTGCCATCAGGGATTGCGAGGGTACCAGTGCAGCCCCCTCCTCCTCCCCATGCATGTGCCTCTCTCGGTACCAGGCACCGACATGAATGATGCCCAACACCTTCCCCCCACAACACCACCATGTTCCTGCAACTCTCACCACAGTCTGCGTACTCAGAGGATCGCCCTGCACATCTCCAGGGTGTTCCACCACAGGCACACACAGCCTGAAATCCAAGAACATCTCAAGAGGCTACTGCAGAGGAAGAACAGCCTCTCTACAACAAAATATTAAAGATAAACAAAGCAAGAGCTTTAAAAGCCCTCATGGGGCACTGCAAATGGAAGCTGCAAGACATTCCAGATGGCCTTATACATACAGGGCAGTGTCTGGATGAACCCCACTCGTGGCCTGTTTGAAGGGACACTACAGGCAAATTTTTAAATCTAAAACAAACCTCGTGATTACTTGTAGGTATTCAACTTTTCTTTCAAAGCACATAAGCATAAATCGCATGAGACTGAAGGAACCAGGGACCAGGCAGGGCAGACTGCGCAGCTTCAACTATAACCGACCTGGGAAACAACTCCTGGTCTCTCCAAACTGCCCACGCACGTCAAAGAGGTTAAGAACGCAGCCTATGTTTCAGACAGTTTTTCCTTAAATTTTGAGTTCTGCTTGCTGTATTGTTTTGAAAACACACCTTTACCTCCTTAAGGACAAAAAAAAAAAAAGAGGAAAAAATTAGATACGCTACTGCGCAGTGATTCTTTGTTCTTGGGGATTCAGACTGCTTTACGGCTGCGTTCACTGCATATTGGAAAATCCAGGCCAAATAGTACTAGAAGTCCTCTCCCAAGGTAACATCTACATTTACTTCAAAAGGCCTCCCTGCAGAAAAAAAAAATGCAGGAATTTTTAAAACCTTTAACTGTTTTGTAAGAAATAGGCTGTACCAAACCACCACCATTTTGGGTCCAGAATGTTTTTGCCTGGTACAAAAGACGCTAAAAGCAAGTCTCTGTACAGCCGAGACGGCAGGAGGCAGGAACCTGGGACTGGTCTTTTTTTTTTTTTTCCAGCCATACTCATACCCAAAACAGGGTATGGTACAGTCAGAACATTTACTTTGCAGAGAACATGGAAGAACAGCACTGTTTTTCTCCTTAAGGTTGTAGGAAGGCATGAATGGGAAAAAAAACGGTTTTAAAGGAGCTTGCTTTCTGTAGCGAGCGGATTTTGGAGATCCTTGTGCAGACATATCACACTCATTTTCCCTTGCCTGTCCACACCACACTAGAAAATTTTCCTGTGAGAATCTCACTCCCAGGGCATCCAGATCTCATCATCACGCTGGCGCACGCGCGTGGAGCAGATCGGGTGCACACTGAACACGGGATTTCAGGACAACTAGCACCTTTCCCACTTAGAGAAGCACACAAGGCACCCAGCTAGGGTCTGCTTTACACCCAAAAACTTCCTGCTAAAACTGTTTTACAAAGTCTTAATACCTTCAATGAAATCAAAGGTCAGGAAAAAAGGGGAGAAATAACCATTAAAACCCTTTTAAAAAATCCCAGCCTCATAACAGTACTATCCACAAGCTGAATTCAAAATTTTGCCCTAGCAAGCTTAATAGCATACTATTAAAACAATTTTTCCCCTAGTTTTCTTTCACCTTTGGACACAGATAAGCAGCATGACTGTGCCAGAGCAAGATGCAAGAGTCTTACAAGACGAGTGAAGCACCTAAATGCAAATAAATGCATTGCTCTTAAATGGAGCCTCATGCTGTACCTTCCTCAAGACACGCTGAACATAATTTCAGTTTAATATTCTGTTTCTCATTATGGGCCTTGGAGACTCTCTTGAGCACCATGAAAAGCAGTATTAACCCAGCCCTCAGCACTGGGGGCAATCCAGCCAAATTATTCATGCTGGTCTTTTGCTTCGATTTTTGTAGTCTTAACTTAATGTTCTTAAACAAATCTGAAAGGAAGACGGCTGACAAATAGTACAGACTTTACTTAAGGCATTACAGACGGCCATGTTCTGCAGCCCTGAGTCATTAAGCTAAAAACCCGCGCTGAAGCCAAGGGGAGTTTCACCGGAGCTGGGCGTAGAGGCTGCATCCCTGACACAGAGCTCATGGCAATCAGAGCCAAGCACTGAGAAGTAAGAGCATTAAAAAAGAAAAAAAAAAAAAGAAAGGAAAAATGAAGAAAAAAAAAAAAACTAAAAGGAAGGAAAAAGGGGAGAGGAAAAAAAAAAAAAAAGGAAAAAAAACCCCAAACCTCACACACTCTCCTTTCCTCTCTTTTTAATCTAGCTATAAAGATTACCCTCAAATCCTGATTTCAGAGACAAGGGAAAGATAAGAAATTATTTGCAGGTGTTAGCATTTTTCTATAGATCTTCAGGGCAGCATAAGTGATTTCAGGATGAAAAACTGGCACGGGTACACTTGGCAGGCAGACAAGACCCAACAACATGGTTGGAGAACCAGTTTCTATCCCTATACATTACCCACTACGCTCACACAGAAACATCAGCATGCCCACGAAGTATCCCTCATTGTTCCATAAAAAGATGAATCGTTGTTTTCCCGTCTGCAGAAATGGGTGCAGAGCCTTGCACAAGAGCGGTCAGGTCCCAGGTGCTGTGGGCAGGCAGAGCAGCGATGAACAAACAGGGACAGGAGAGCAGCCTGACATCCCAGGGCAACCGGCATCTGCAGCCGCTTCATCTCCCCCAAATGCCGTTACCCGCTCTAACTTCATTTACCAAAAATAAGACCATTTTTACTCCACAGAATGAATGCAGCCTGGGGCGAATGCCAGGAAAAAAGAGTGGAAAAAAGCTGCCTCTTATTTATTTATTTTAACAGAACAAGGCAAAACAGTTTGCTACTAGAAATAAACATTAAACCTTGCAGACCCCCCCCTCCCTCAAACCCCCACAGCTCCCCCTGTCCCTCCCTCCCTCCTCCTCCTCTCTCTCCAACATTGTAAGTAGCACAAAAGATCACATTACAAATGCCAGCTGTGGCTCTTTTGGAAGGTGGCCTCCATCTTGGAGGTAGTATATGTTCCTCACGGCCTAAGTGGTTGCTATGGTAAATATGCTTTTTATTGAATAGCAGAGTGAAACAGCTTTTAAAGAGACCCATAAGAACCCCATAAATAGTCAAAATACAAGGCAGATCAACCTCAGCCTCCCTGGAAACAGGTTTCTCTTTATTTTCCAAAATGATCACCATTTTTGATCCCTTTTTTCTGTGTGTGTATGTTGTCCACTTGCCTCTAACCACCCCCCCCCCCCAACCAGATGGAGAGCGTGGAGAGGGCCGGGGGAGCCAGGACCCCAACCAGCACCCCCGTACAACAAGCTGCTTTAAAAGCCAAAGGCAAGCACCCACTCTCCTGTGCAGCGGGAGGCTGCGGGGACAGCGGGTGCTCAGCACTGGGAAGCGCAGATGATCGCCAGCAAAGCTACCCACCCAACCCAGTTTGCTACCAGCCAGGAGAAACCTCCTGCTCCCCCGCCATCGCCTCCCACAAGCCCGACACTGCTCCGCCACGCCAGCCCCAGAGCCCCGGGAACGCTCCCATCCCCATGCCGGGGGAATCTCCTCAAAAACGTTCACTATGATTTTAGATTTCTAACAAAGCAAATGTGCACCTTGGATGATCTACCAGCTACATCAGCTTTAGGCTGTATAACAAAAGATAAAGAACAAGCAGTGTTTCTTTTCCTGGGATGCACTTTGTTATCCCTTGGTTACAACAAAGTTTAAAAAAAAAAAAAAAAAAAACCACCACAAAAAACACATTTAAAACTCAATGATAAATTATTTCAGAAGACATATTCTCAGCCACTACGTGCCATCTTCTCCAGAAACAAATTTCCCAGATGGACGCTCAGAGCTAAGATGCTCCTAACATTAGGTGGCAGTTACACCAGCTATGGGCAAGGATGGGCCAACGCATACTGCCCCTCTTGCATAACGCCACATAAACAAACAGTTTCCTTTCAGACCTCTAGAGATAGCATTTTAGAAAATAATCTAAAACACCAAATCCCTCTCATGTAAATTTGGATTGAACATTCCAAACTCAACATTGGTTTTTATAATAGAAGCAAGAAAATTTAACCGAGAAGTTAATTTAAAGGGCTATTTTTAGCAATACTACTTATTATAAAGAGAGGTTTATATTTTGCTGGTAAGTAGCAAAAATTTGATAACACTTTTTAAACTAAACGAGAAATCATCACAACACAAAGGGACACGTGCCCTGTTGAGCTTGGCTCTGTTGAGCCTTCACCCAGATAAAATGCTGACCAACTCTCACAAACTTTCATTCAAGATTTTGCAATAAGATACGATTTCTTTAGTAAAGGCCATAGAATCAGGCTTGGGTTTTATTTTTTTTAACGCTTTCCAAAAGTGTCTCTTCATTCTCTCCAGTTCAGCATTGTCAGATGTATATACCAGCCTGACTGGACTTCACTGCCACTAAGTAATTCTGCAGTGTGTACAAGCATTTTCAGCTCTCTGCACTCCTCTGAGGCACATGAACGATAATTTCATAAACATCCCAGCAGCAGTAAATGTATTCCCTCCTTTTACCATGGGCTCATTAGGATTTTGTTTGGTTTGAAGTATTACTCTTTTGGTTTGTATAAAAGAAAACTGATGACAAGCAATGCCATTAATGTCAAACGCCTTTTTTTTTTTAAAAAAAAACAAAAAACAAAAGAAGAACATCTTTCTGCATTTACTTACAACAATGTGTGCTGGAGATGGAGACCTAGCATCCTTGAGGGCTTGTCTACTCTGAAGGCTCCCTGCCTGAACATCAAGCAGTGGCCATTTCATCTGCAGATACTGGATGGAGGAAACAAAAATGGGGAAAGAAAAATGAGTTCAGAAAAGAAAGGCAAAAAAATAACAAACCTTAGATAACATGAGTAAAAAGATATAAATTAAAACTTATGCAAGGAACTGAAACAAAAATTAAGACGACTTTGCATGTTTGTGGAGACAGAATCCGTGCAGAACACTAAGAATTTCATACCACCACATTACAGTTCAGGAAAAAGAAAATAAAGTTGATTGCAAAAACAGCATTACATTGATTTTATTAATCGTAGCAAATCTAGAAGAAGAATAAAACCCACACAGAAACAAAATATCAAAACCATGGAGAGGATGGGGCAAGGGAGGGGAAGGTGGATTATCAGTCTCAGGAGAGTGAAAACATGTATTGTGGGTTAAAAATATGAGCTCATTATTTAATGGATCACCTGTAAGCCTTCTTTCAACAAATGCACCATGTCAAGTCCTCCAGCTTCCCAGCACTGTACAAGCCCTAAAAGCAGAGGTATACCCCAAAAAGACCCAGTACTGCTGGGTCTTAGCATCTATTTTCTCCGCTTTTCATCGATTTTGAAAGTCACCATGGATTATTTTCTTCTAACTCATTATCATCAGGAGAAAACCTTCTGCTGGACAACCCTTAAGGGACTTGCACAGCGTAGCTTATTCAATTACAAGGCCAAACTTAATAAGCTCTCCCATTGACGATGTCCAAGCCCAAGCACAGGCTGGTGCACTCAGGCTCAGCTGTGCTGGCTGGGCGGTCGGGGACAGCCACAACTTCTCCATGTCACTGTCACCAGCAGATAGGCTGAATACACACAGGCAGGGAATCTGCAGCGTAAGAGGGTGTTGATTCAAAAGAAAAAAAAAAAAACAAAACCCAAAAACTTAAATACATTTCAAGAAGGAGCAGAACATTCCCACAGATATAACCAGCATCAAATATCAACTAAAACTTCTGCTCTTGGGCACATGCATCCTCTCGCTAAACTCACTGGAGGAGCCACGCATTCCAGTCGGATCGCACAGCGGAGCTCAAGTCTTCCACCAAATGGGTGACGTCTCGAACTGGTACCCAGGCTGCTGCATCAGAAGTGCTCGATTTTGACCAAAAGCAGCCCCGCAGAGAAATGAGTTCACCCAAACACTCAGAGGCACAGTACATCTAAATATAATTCCAGCCCAAGCTTTTCTCTCCGCACGGTGCTGCGCTGTGCCGATCAGGCACACTGGTTAATACGTGATCTCTAAGAGCCCCACATCATGCTGGAAGAAGCGCATATGGCCACATACCTCCAGCCCCCTCCCAGAACTAAGAAAAAGAGCTGCATGCACAGATCAGGCCACTGCAGAAGATCCTATTTAGCGCTAGACTCTGGTTGAACCTAACGGATCTATTCCTAGAAAATATCTAGAGAAATAGTTATGTTTACCCATTCCATTTTCTTTTTTAAGAGTAATCTTGAAGGAGAACCACACACGAACAACCCCTGCCACCCCAGGCAAACAACGGAAGCTGTATCTAAATCTCCATGAAGGAAGGAAGGAGATCTGGTTCCATGCTTTCAGCACATCACTATCACATTTGCTCACGTATGCAAAACATTTGCTAGCATGCGAGGCCTTGTTTGCTGCAAGGCCCTGGGCACCAAGGTGACCAAAAGCAGGAGTCAGCAGGAGGATGCATTACCAATTCCCATCGCTTGGAGGGCCTGAACGACCGGAATGCAAATAAACATAACCATACTCTGGATTTGTGCCCCATACGAGTTCCTCAAGTTCCAAGAAGTCTTGTTTTTATTCATCTTCACATTGGGGATTTGTGCAATGTGGACCAGAATGTTTCAGCACTTCTTAAAAACAAGAAATAAAACCCAAACAAACCAGAACTAGTCTACCATAAGCGACATTTCTAACTCTTACGACTCGATTGTAAGCCTCCAGATATTTGATCGCTTGTATCAAATCCCTGCTCTTCAATATAGACAACCACAACATAAATTTTAAAGTTGAGATGATGTTGAAGTAACTTTCTAACCCTTTGTGGTTTCAAAAAAGTACTTAAAAATGCAAGCCAAGTGCAAAGAAAATGAACCCAAAACCTAAGCTGACTGAGAGCTTCTTAACTTGAGGGGAAATCCGATACATTTCAGATTTGTGGACGGTACTATTAAACAAATCAACTGCTACATTTTTAGAAGTCCATCAGTTGTCTTAGTGCTCGCAACACCGCCACATAAGCAGGCACATGAATTTGCAGAAAGGTTCTTAATGGGTTGCAACTACTATCAGCTTCCTCAGGTTTTTCAGCCAGCTAGTGAAGTATTTTTCTCTTCTTCCAAGGAAAACGTCCTCAGAGGATGCATGTCTCACAGTACACAGACCTGTTTCAAACTCCTCTCATTTCAGAGAGTGAGAAGTTACAGCTACTACGGCCAAAGCACTTACAAGAACCCACCAGCTCAACCCATGGCGTTTCAGGAAATGGCCACTAAGCTGTTACCCACCAAAATAAACCAACCATCCTCATTTTTCCATGACCACTCCAAGACCATGAGCAACCCTGGAACATTTCTACAACTATGACAACCCATGAAGGAGCTCAGGTCGGCAGCTGTCCTACAAGACAAGCCAAGAAACATGTGGGCGTCTCTAAGACTGCAGCGTGAGCAAGCTCACACCAGACCCCGTCCTGTCAGTAAGTACTGCAGGGACTACGAAGCCTTCAGGACTGTCAGTTCTGCTAGCTTTTACTAGCAATAAATTCCCTTAGAAGAAACACAGCAAGACAGTATGGTGATTCCTGCTCCACCTCAATCTCACAAGAGCCCATACTTTCGGCATGCATGCTCCCACACCAGGCTGACTAGTCTAAGCACAAGATGAAAGTTTCAGAAGATCCTACTGCTACTTTGCTTTTCTGCTTTTAAACCCCTTAGTGTGGACTCCAACAAAGTTCTCCTCTTACCCTGCCCTGCCAAAGGGGATCCAAGAAGTCTTACAGTGCAAAGGCTAAAACACAGCCAAAGTTGCTTCTCCTCTTGGACACACACACGGAGCCCAGTAGGAACGGTCCAAACCCAGAGGGCCCAGTTCTGCACACAAGCACAATGCAGACAGCTTCCGTTTCCACCAAAGGGTAACACACCAGTGGGGGAAAAAAAATAAAATAAAATAAACAGCCCCCACGGAAAACAGTAACGCGCAAGGGTCAATAAAACAACTTCCACGAGCTCTACCAAGTGGCCAGGCTCCAAAGCAGCATCCCGGCCCCGCCAAGGGCAAGACGTTCTGTCCGCCAGATAAACAGAGAGGGCCAGAGCCTGCAGCCAACGCCTGCGTCAAGCTAATGAACCCACAGCTTCAACGGCGGGATGTTTGCAAAAATAAATAAATAAATAAATAAAGTAAGTCAAATTTGCTGGCTTCAACATGCCAGCCCTGTTGATAAAGTATGAAATATTAGCATTGTTTAAGGTGACGAGCCTGACTCAAGGCCTCCCCATCCAAGAATTGTCATGCCTGTAACACAATATTGATGTGGTGGCTTATAATTCTTACTTTACATAAAAGCTTCATTGTGTGCCAAATTCAATCTCCACAGGCTACCTGAGCCACAGATTTTTACGAGTCTACATTTCAGCGCTGCGAGTCTACAATACACATAATTTTCAATTATGTTAGGGCAGAACAGGATCACTGCCTATATAACATTACTGGTTGGAGGAAATGAGACTCAGCCCTACTGCCGAGAGAGCTAACTGGATCCAGATGGCGGGCCGAGCGAGGCGGCCGTCCGAGGGAGCGACGTCGCCGCAGCCGCCCCCTCCGCAGCGCTCTCTTTCACGGCGGAGGGAGAAGGCCGAGCCGCCAGCCGTCGCCGGGGCTCGGAGGGGAGGATGCTGGGGCAGAGGGGGAGTCGCATCAGGGCTGGGGAGGGCGAAGGACAAAGGGGAGAGGCGCGATTGCTTTCACAGGTTTACTACTGCTGCCCTACGCCGTGATATTCTTATTAAAGAGGAGAAAAATTAAGTCCCGTTACAGCAGAGAGGTAAATCCTTTCCTTCCTCGAGCAACTAAATAGCAGGAAATCCTCTTCTCTCGGCCCTAAATGCAGATTTGAGCCAGACGGTTCCTCTGATTTGCAAGGAGTCCACAAAAATCCGAAGCCGACTTTCCCAGCCTTCTGACACTGCTTTCACATTCCTGCACCGGGGGGGAAAGGGTAGGAGGGAGGGAAGTTCCCACCATCCTGCTCCCGCAAGCGCTGGACACTTGCTCGCTCCTCTCCTGCTTCTGTCTCTCAGTGTGGAAATCAGGAGTTGCCTGTACAAACACTGAACTTTTCAACAAATTAACTCTAACAAATCTGTGCGAATTATTTCGGAGTAAAACTGTTGAAATGGGCTCTGCTGGCCTGTTTCTAACATTTTTTAAAATAATGTCATCTCGGCGTAAGTATTTTATTCCCTGTTTAACAATATGATCTGATGGGGATCATTAGCATGTGTGTGTTTAAAAAAAAAAAAAAAAGAAGAAGAAAAGTTTTATGGGAAGTCTCAGAGAGCTTAAGCAAAATAATTGTTAAGCTCCAGGCCTCCGCACAAAAATTAAAACACGTATGGGGAGAGCATACTTGAGAGAAACCAAAGCTTTTAAAAAGGCTGTTAAATTGTCAGCACAAGGGAAAAGGCAAATGATTTGAACAGCCCAGATTTTTTCTTCTGTGGAAGGAAAATAATAAATTAAAAAAAAAAAAAAATCCTATCCTGCACTCCTGTGAGCACCATGTCCACACCTCCCATCTGCAACCAGAAGGTCCTGCAAAGCACAGACCCAACCCACAGCAGCCCTGCAGCCCACCCCCCAGATACCACCCAAAGCCGCTGATTCCTGGGCACCGGCAGGGATAACAAATATCTTTCCCAAGATTTCACAGCAGAGTTGGTCAAAAGCAGCTAAAATTCACATCCAAGATGAGAGGACGGTGGAAAATGTCACTGAGGGCCAGCAGCCACCCCCCGGGCCAGGGCCCGGCTCGCAGCGCTGCGGCCCCCGTGGAAGGGATGGCACAGAGCTCGCAGGTGTTTCCTGCGCTGGTGTCCAACCTGCGCCTGCTCCCATGTCACGCTATTGTTTTCACTGCTGGAATGCCCTACAAGCCATGTCCCACACCATATAAATACATAAGTGCTGGTTTTTTTTTTTTTCTTTAAAAAAAAAAAAAAAAGCTGTATTTTTAAACAGAGAGAAAGCTGCACAACACTTTCCAGCTCAGGTTTCCTGCAGCTGGTGCTTATTAGCTCCCAGGAACTGGAACAAGCAGAAGCAGAGCTCCTAGAGTCAGCCTGATGCCACCAGCCTCCAGCACCTCCCCTAACCGTGGGACCATATCTCCACCTTCAGACCCTGCACCTTCTCCCTGGATCCCAACGTGCCCTGCCCACAGAAATATTCCTGATTCTAATTTTGCTGTTAGTCTCTCCCTTGGCCAGCGCTGCAGAATCACATGGAAGTACAAGCCTGGACACCAACTTGGAAGCTCAGGAGTTTCTCTGATATTTAGTTAGCAACTCTTCTGGGAGGGGACATCTAGACAAATTTTAACCAGAGACAACACAGTAGTAACCCAGTGGAGCGCAATGCTGAGGGGAGGGCCTGAGATTTATTGGGAAGGCAACAGGAATGAGGATGGAGCTTAACGAGATTGTAATTGCTCTCTGCGGACAACAAAAATAGCTGCAAGAGGATACTCGTTTTGGTACCTACAAAGAAAGACCTGCAACCTGCGAGTGTCCCCACTTAAGTCAGAAGGCAAAGACTCCAAGGATTTGAAAGCAAACCCTCAGCTGCCGCTCCATCCCTTAATTTACCTCGACCTCTTATTTTTGGTCTTCAGTTATTACCTTGTTTGCAGATGCGCAGTAAGAATAAAATCTGAAGGATTTATTTTAAATAACTGCAGGAGGTTGCTGAAGGAACTTTAAAAGGGCCTTCTATTCCTCGCAGATCTGCAATGTCTGGAATTTTTTGTATGAGGAGTAATAGACACCACCCACAACGTTCAGCCCTTCTCCAGAATATGCAGTGTACCACGACAAGGCACAGGGGAGCCGCTCAAAACGAGAGCGACAAGGCTTATTTCAATGAGACTGATCCTCTCCACAGAAAAGATTTCCCCACTGCATTCAAGAAATGAAAGCATGAATTTGTAAAACACAAAAGTATTTACCGCATATCTCCAATTTTTTTTTTTAAAACCAATATCACCCTTTAAACTACTGCAACACTGCAAAAATAAATTATTAAATAAAATACATAAACAGGGAAAAAGTGACACAAAAAAGAGGAACTGGTAAGTGTGTGTACCTGCACAGACACAGGCACAGAGGGCATTTCATCCTCTTCCCAATTTAAAATGTCACTTATTCACCAGCACTGGTATCAGCCAAACCAATCTTGTGAAATATTCCTGAACAAGACATTTCTAGTGCCTTGAATCTCCCCGTTACTGAGAGCTCGAGTGACCTTGTCTCCTTCTCTTCCAGTAATACACAAGGAGTCCCTGAAATGGGGGCCTTGAGTTGCCCATTTTAATATCTTGCCTGCGCTTTTGTCACGTTCCTAAAGCGCTGCTAGGGCATTTAAAAAAAGAAAAAAGGCAGAGTCCTGCACAGCCTGAAAGTTACAGAACTGCGTCAGTGGTTAAACTCAAAGGAGGGATGCCTGAAAGCAGAAATCCTGCGAGCTGCAAGTGCCTCACTGAAGCCACAGAGCAATCCAAGGCAGTGGGCAAAAGGATGCCTGTTTTGGGGTGGAAAGAGGCACAAAGAAACAGTTTGAGCCCCACGCGCACCTCAATGGCTGCAGTTCCCCTCTCAGGTGAGCGGTCAGATGGAGCGGAGATGGACGAACGTCCCAGAAGCACCAATCAGCTGCCTTCTCCTGATGCATCACCAGGCTCCCTGCCCTCACAGCTCTTCTCCCACGTCCCAGGTGAGGTGCAATACAACAGCTACATCCCACAAATACTGCCGCACGCCGCCCCTGCTTACATCAGTTTTCTACACACGGCAATAAGGGCACAGAGGAGGCTGCCACAGAAGAGAGCTAAAAAGAATAACCAGAAAGCTTCCTTAAAAATTATTGCCTATGAAAGTTCAAGCAAATTCAGATACTTATTTGCTCGTTCTGATGTGGATGAAAAGCATTTTTGCCATCAGTGCTACTGAAATACTGAAGAAAAATAGATTTTTTGCTTCTAACAAATGCAAGGTTGGTAGACTACAGTTGCATTCTAGGATATTGATACTGAGCATGAAGAAGCTAAATAAACGCTGATCAGCTACTGCAGGAATTAAACATCTTTTTTTTTAGCTTTACAAGAGGAAGAGTGCTCATGTGACACAAGTACAGCATTACTTTCTGCAGTTCACATGGTATCTCAGCAAAACAACTGCAGGCAGTACTGCGAGGCCCTGGGTGGAGCTTGGGAAAGCACCATCACTGTGTTCACCTTTAGTTTGACAGCCAACGCTGCACACATCAGCAGGCTGGCTGAGTACTGTTTGGATGTCTACAAAGTACCGCTCCAAAAGACAGACACAAATAAAAGAGTAATTTCAGTCGAGGAACAAGAATGAACTTTTTATCTACTAACTGTAAATCCGCAAAAAACCAACAACTTCATCTTCAAACCACTTTCCCCAGATTTTCTCTACGACTTGTTCTGTTCCACTCAAGCATAGAGTTTCCATTAGAGAAAGAATGGGACAGTCATGAAATCTTAACAAAGTCTTTCCGTAGGTTGTTTAGACTCAGCAAAGCTAAACCAGCCCCCAAGACTCACCGAACAATTCGATGTACAGACCCACATTTAATTTCTCTTCCTGGCAATCTCCCAGAGAGTGAGAGAACAATTGGTAACCAGTGTTTGCATGAAGTCCAAGAATGCATTTTATGGTCTATAAAATATAATTCCTTTCCTCCCCATTAAATAAAGACAGTAAAAATATCTGACAGCACGTCAGAGACAGAGATCACGGCACTGAACTACCTCCCTTGTAACAGAAGGGCTGCTCCAGGGGAACCTTGCCTCCCTTAAAACTTTCCAACTCTGTTAAGAGCGTAACTCCATTTGTAAAGGAGGTACTACAACTTTAAGCTTTGCAACTACCCCTTTTTTTTTTTTTTTTTTAGGAAAAACAAAAACCCTGAAACAAAAAACCCCAAATCAAACCAAAACAACAGAGCTCGTTGGTCAACCAGCCTGGTTCTGTTTTAATATTGCAGAATACATCTGCTCTGTCCTGCTCCCTTCTCACCCCACCACTTGGATCCGAGGCACAGGAGAGGGCGCTGGTGTCGGGACCAAAAGGGGCTCTCCAAAACTGCCCCCGACCTCCCCTCACGTCCAACACTTGGAATCTGCAGCAGGAGCTACCTATTTCGTAATCATAGGAAGCATTAACCAGACTCCTTCAGTATCCCAGTGGCAATGCCCATCAGGAGAGTCATCTCTACATGACCAGGATGCAAAATCGCTGCTGAACTTGTACCATTTTCCACTGTGTATGCATATGAAGGAAAACAAACAAACAAACAAACTAACTAACAAAAACAAAACAAAAAAAAAAAAAAACAAAAACAGACAGAGGCCTATCTTTGTGCACCTCTGTCCTGGATCAGTCCTACCTGCCTTCCTCATTTGTTCCTATCACTGGAGATGGACAGTTGCCCAATCTGTTCTCTCAAGTGTTTCCTATTTGTAGAAGGAAAAAAAAAAAGTGTGATTTGGTTTCTTACAGCACGGAGGGATGGAGGAGGCTGTGGCAGCAGGCTGGCTGCGCGGCAGTGGCCCTCAGCAAGGCAGCACCATGCCCTGGTACCACGGGTTGGTTTGTCACACTCTTTCTGTGAGGAGCCACACAAGTTCAGAAGCTTCAGTTCACAAAATCTGAGCCAAAAAGAAGGTTGATTTGTAAAGCGCTCGGCACCTCTGGCTATGAGAAGCCATCAGACGTGGGCAAGATGGAAGAAGGATGCCTCATGAGGTACAACTCCCTCCAAAGGGACCTCTCAGACCACCTGGCTTGGGATGTTGGGGTTTTTTAACTCTTTGATCCAAATCCTCAACTCAGGTCCTGTGAAGTACCTACAAACAAGGCGTGGGTGGGTGAGATCCCGGAGTAAAGGTACTAGAGGAGAATTCAGCTGTTTGCTTCTTATTGTAATATAGCCTAACAGGGTTTTACTGAAAGAGTCATATTTTCTCCTGCTGTTGGGTAAGTGAAACTCATGACTCGAATCACTACCACAAAAATTCCTGTCGATGTAGCAATTCTGGGTGAACTGCCGGGAGCCACTCTCTAGTAAACCCAGCAAATTTCATACTGAATTTCCTGTCGCCTCCCTTGTGGTTTCCATATGCGATTGGGTCTTCAATGCAACAAGAGGTTACTGCAGAATAGATGGCTCCAAGGGTTTCAGGCCCTCGTGAAAACCAAGAACTTGCAAAATTCTTTCCCCAGGCTTGGTAACTTTTGTCTCTCTTTTTTTTTTAAAAAAAAAAAAAAAAAAAACCAAAGACAAAAAGTTAACTCAAAAATGTAACCTAAAGGCAACCTCAGGAAAAAGTCACAGAGATAACACTGAAACTAGCAATATTCTGACCTCCTAGGAGAAGCTGAGAAGGTTGCTGTTGAGGTTATTTTGTTTTTCAGAAAGCCTGCCTTAGAAAAAAAAAAGAAAAAAAGCTTTCCACTGCATCATATCCTGGTCCACATTCCTAGCCGTAATCTTTTAGCTCAGATGCATAGAGATGTCTTTGAAAGATGTAAAAGAGGTCGAGAGTCCCCTCAGCTAATTGCGCTGGCTGAGAAACAAAACTTGTGGGCTGGGGTAGGATTTGTGTCAGACTGACCTTCTGCGAGACCAGCGACTCCTCTGAATAAAACCCTCTCGCTGCCTCCGCCAGAATCCTCCTGCCACTCAAGTATCATCTTGCTGTAACAAATTACTCCTAACCCAGGATTACGGCTCTTTCCAAATCCCTCCTAGAGAGCTGGGAAAGAAACGTTCCCTCCCAGGATTCGACACCAGCTGTTTCCCCTATCAATAATCCTTCTATCTGCTCCTCCGATGGCGCTAGTCCGCGGGGCCGGCAAGACCGCTCCCACACGTTTTTCTTCCAAATGCAAGCTGGATGTCTCAATTGTCCATCAGAAGAGGAAAAGACGAAGGTTTGCCTTCAGATACCCACGGAAAAGACAGCCCGTCTGGCCAGAGGCAAAGCCAACTCCTGGTTAAGTAGGAAGAATTATATTTAGGCGGAGGACTAAGCGAATCATTTGGGATGAAAGCAAAACCAAACAAATGAAGTATTCACTAAATCTGTGCTGTCACCTCTTGTTCCTGGGCTGCCACCCCATGTATTTATTTTCTGGTTTCCTCCAGCACCACCAACACAATGCAATATGCATTTATGGTATTTAAATGAAGTATTTTTAAAAATATTCTTAGTTGAATCATCAGCTACACAAACTCTTCCTCAGGAAAAAATAAAATGTTGTTTTTTCCTTAAAGGAGATGCAGAGAGACAACATGTGAAAGCAAATACAGTCCAGAACTGAGACCACCAAAAATTACATTTCCTGATTAAAAAGGCACTCCAGTTAAAGTCCAATTCCTGTAAAATTCAAATAATGGTGTGACATTTGAAAGGTATGTTGAATTTTCAAGTAAGAGTAGGTTATACATTAAATTTAAGTGGCTTCTGCTAAATGGACATATTTTAAGGACAAAGATATACAAAATATACTACTGGAAGTTTTGGATAAATGTTCTTTTTGTTTATTTAGAGAGAGAAATTTCCTTAAGTCAAAACAACTATACTGGCCTATCCACTCCTTGAGCTGAAGTGACAAGGAACAAAAGCCACGCAAGGCACTACTACAAAATAATCCTTTCAGTTTTAAGGAATTGGGGAGAAAAGAAAACACACTTTTTTAAACAGTAAATCAAAATAAAATACTGCTCTGTGTATCTAGATCATCAAAAGAGGAAAAAAAAAATAAATTTTCTTCTGTGCAGGGAAAAATGCAACATGCATGAGCTTGCGTTTTTCCCCTCAAAGGGCAGAGGGAAGAGGGGCAGGGGGGAAAAAAAAAAAAAGTTTTTTTTTTTAAAAAAAATCCACGTAGAAATGCTGGCTGGGAAGGGGCCTCTGTCCCAGGGAGAAGGGGATCAGCAGCCCTGCAACAGCTCATGTCCTGGAGGGACTCTGCCCCACACGCCAGATTCTTGCGGTTGGGGAAGAGGTTTGTTTTGGAGAGGTGAGGGCTGCTTTCCCGCAGCGAACACCTAACTCCTGGCCGCGGGGAGCGCAGCCCGCAGACACAACACGCCCGCGCTCCCCAGATTTGCGTTTGTCACACTTTCATGCCACAGCCCCAAAGTTAAAACAAAGGAGTCATCAGAGCAGCCCCAAGCGTATAAATCTGTAAATAGCCAAAAATGTTGCTCTTGTTGCTAAATATAGCGGAGGCATTTTGAACTGGCTGGCCCACAAGGCAATTTTTATATTTATTTATTTAAAGGATCGCGGTTTGGGAACACTGAGTTGTTTTTTAAGTCTGTTCGTGTATATTATGTTCCCCCTCGCTCAATATGAATATGCAAAAAAAATTAAAGGAATTTAGCAGGTACTGAAAAACAACTTCCACTTAAAATAGCCAGAAAGCAAAGTAAGGACAGATTTGGCTTTGTAATGGGAGTGAAATCTCCCCCAAGGACAGTCAGTCAGGTTCATACAGCTGAACGCAGAACAGCTTCAACCCCTCTGACACCATCAGCAAATGTCTCCCTCCCAATGGGATCTCTCCCCAGGACCGGGCACATCCCTGCTCAGGGATGCGGAGGCTGGGGCTGACCCAGGAGGAGAGGGGATCCCGGCAGAACGCCGCATCCCTGAGGAAAATCGACAAAACGGGTACATGTGGCAGTTCACAGTCCCAAAGCTGGGGCAGGGTATGGCAGCCTATTTACTGGGAAATCCTGGGAGTTCAGCATCACTTTGAAGGAGGGTGAGAGCTGGGGGTGCGACAAGTCCGTGTAGGAGGAGAGGGCAGGAATCCCAGGCAAAATGCTCCGGGAGACGACAGCCCAGCCCTGGACCACCCAGGAGCCAGCCTGCGGAAGGACACTCTTGGAAAGCCAAGGGCCCAACCCAGCAGCAGGGACCCCGAGGGGACAGGGTGGTCCCTGTAGTGGCACAGGGTGAGGAAGGGGGTGCACACCAGCCCCCTCGGACCCTGGGAGGGCCACGGACAAACTGGGGGCACCAGAGCTCTCACGCGCCTGTGCCAAGTGCCCTGGACCCACAAGTGTCAAATGAATATTTTAGGTTTTATAGCCTTACCTGCAACTAAGGAGAAAAAAAAAAAAAAAAACAACTATTGGAGGTTTGTTACAGCTGTACAAACGGCTTAAAGAAAAAAAAATAGAAAAATAAAGAAAAAAAAAGGCTTTTCTTAGCAGGGCAGGGGGTGGAAGGGGCTGCGATCGACAGCTCCACTAGCCAGAGGCACTTTGCAAGGAGGAAAGTAGAACTCAAGATGTGGGCAGGCCTCGGGTTTCAGAGCCTCAGGGCACATCCAAGAGACACCAACTTATTTACTGAGCAGCCAGGAAAGCAAAGGCTCCAATCTTACAACATTTTATAATCTTATTGCGGACACTTATATTTTATAAGTTCTCGAGGTCAAAGAGGCCAGGGCGGGGAGGGACACAACGAGCCCTGTTCGCTGTCTGGTGGGGCGCTGAGAAGCGGTTTTGTTTTTTAAAGATGAGGTAGGATGACTGCATCCCCGGGTAATTATAAATGAAGCAAGAAAGGATCAATGAGCTCCCTTTCATAGCAATAGCTTATTTGTTTATTTTAAAAATCACGACACAGCATTTCTGTTCTATTTCCAAGTCAAATTTGTCCTAGGTGGAATCAGAGGAAGAAAAAAAAAAAAACAGGTTCCTAAACAGAATTTTGAGAGCATTACTAGACTGACGAGCATCTGCGCAGGACAGTAAGTGGCAGCCAGTGTTTCTGCACGCCGCACAGCTGACCCGATCACCTCCGGAGGGACCTTCCGTCCCAACGGACCCACACGCAAACGGTCATTACAGTAAGGAGCTTACCTCTCACACATAACATCAGGCTTATTAAGCGATGTGTGATGATACAATAGCCGCTAATCTACTGAAAACTATTATTCTTTTCCTCCTGCCTCCCCCCATAAGCAAGATGGGGATTTGGAATGTACTGTTTGTAGGATGTTACCTGAAAGGCAGAGGGAACTCAAACTGCCCTCCCTGCACCCCAGGTCATCCCTCCCAGGGAGGATTTCCAGTGACGACTATCAGGGGTGGCCCAGGTACCATAGAAAAATTCCTCTGACTGTGCACAGGTTTAATCAGAATAATTAGTTGCATTCTGTTTTTTTTTTTAAAGAAAAAAGAAGGGAAAAAAAGAAAAAAAATGGGAAAAAAAAAAAAAAAAAAAAGGAGAAAGATTTCTCCTCCTGCTTCCTGGATAAATAACAGCAGAGGGAAATGCAGGACCTCAACTCAGTCACCCATCCCACTGGTCCAGGACAAGATCGGCAGCTCCCGCAAGACCCACTTCAAGCTGTCACTCTGTGGAGTAGGATGTTTTTGCCATCACTTCTGAATGACAATTGGCTCAAAAATTAACACATCTCACTGTCCCTGCAGAAAGAGCCCTGTGGCCTCCTCCAGAGGGGTCATTACCCGCTGGAGCATTCCACATTTTCTCAGGAGGACACGAACGTCCTGAACTCCCACACACTTCAGAGCAGTCGATTCACTCAACGGGGCAAACTATTCAGGTCAGGCTTTTTCCAAGGAGCCGTAAGGACTCGGGTCCCTGATGGGCTTTGCTCCTTTGTGAATCCCACCCCTTGCACTAGTGAGGGATTTATGATCCACACTGATGCTCTGCTCAAAAGGTCAAAGATTTGCAAAAATATTGTGACTAATACTTTTTTATTTTGTAAGTAAATTTACAAAAGTTGGAGTTGTATCGGACAAAGTGCTTTCACTCTCAAGTAATTTTAAACCTCTTCTCTCAGTTTAAAGCCATTAACTCTTCTCCTAATCCCAATCTCCTATTTTGTTTCAGGATTAAGAACGTCACACCTCTGCCTGTGGACTAACAGAGTCCTTAGTGCATCTCTCTGATACAGATATGACCGAAAACAAATTGAGTCCTTTGGTTTTACTTTAGAGTTTAACACTCAAATCAACCACTCCACACACATACACTCCAGATCACACTGTAGACAAACCCACATCCCATCAATCCCTCACAATGATGCTTTAAACTTGAAAATATAATTTATCAGGTCAACTCATCCCCAAGTGTCAAGCACCTCAGTGAATTGCTGGATTCTTCAGTGTTCTGCCCCTCAGAAACTCTGATTTCAGTATCATTACCACCAATGCCAAAGTATTGATGACTTGTGAGTATCCTGCCCTGCCCAGTATCTTCTACCTTATAACCCAAGCCATGCAGAAAAGGGCCTGGCTGTGCACCACCATGCAAAATCATACAAGATTCCCCGCCATATTAGCGGTGCATTGAAAAAAATAACACACACGCAAAGAGAACAGAAGCCACCAAAAGAGCAGAAGGTGGCAATACAAAAATGGATGGAGCAGCCATTCGCCCACACACACCAGGAGCACTTCAAACGGAAGTGGGAAGGGAATTAAAAAAAAAAAAAAAATCTGGCATGGGGCAGTCTATACTATGCACTGTACACTTGGGCAGAGAGTAGCTAAAGATTTATTTATTATTATTAAAAGAAGGAGGAAGGTGATTGTTTGCCAACAGACTTTAGCTTAACCATTTTGAAAACGGAGAAAACCCAGAAACGACAGAGTGCAGGCAAGCAGCAGGAGAGGGCTGCAAGGCTGCACACGTGGCCACCGCCAGCCGCTGGGACCACTGAGAAAAGCGGCTCCCTTCACCAACCGTCCTGCTTCTTCCTCCCATGCAGGAGGAATTAAAAAAAAAATTAAAAAAAGAAATGACAAGCCTGCTGTTCGGTATGGCCTAGATTAATTGCGAATGCAAATGAAGCCCTTCTGCAGCACGAGGGTCCATTTCCAGGGAAATGTGTGCGCTCGCCTCTGTTTACTCCGGCTCCAGCAATGCAGCACAACCTTCAGTCAAGCTATTAACTTGAACGTTGAACTTCACAGCGCTGGCTGTCTTTCTCAGCCATTCTTTTGATGTTACCTCCAAAGCAAAAGATCAAAGACTTTGAGTGTGGTGAGGGGAAGTCCCAGGCTCTTAGCCTACCAGCCTGTGATATATGTTAAAATCCTGGCCAAAAGAGAGAGCGAAGGGAAAAAGAAAGGAAAAGCTAGCCAAGAAAGCAACCTAGCAGAGCGGTGACACGAGGAAGCAGCACAGCAAAACCCGTTTGCCACGTCTACCCGGGTTAAGGACCCCAGAAACGGGGCTTGTTTCTCTGTCGCTGCGTTTATCTGGCGGTACTGGATCGCTCCCTAAAACCAGCAGTCCCCCCACCACCCCTGCTGACGCAAAGCCACACCTCGCCTGCTGCCCGCAGAGATGGCAGCCGCGTGCCAGTAGCACATCCCTAAGGAGAACAGCGTCCCTGGCCGGCACACTGTGCAAACCCGCAAGCTCTGCGGGATGGGGAGAGCCGATACAGGATCAGGGCTCTGCGAGACGTTGAATTTCCACGTCTGCCACAGGCTCCCGGGCCATCCTGAATGAGTCACACGAAAATAAACCCTTCGCCTCAGCCTTCCTGCTTGTAAAACGCGGATAATATTGCCCTGCCAGGATAACAGCCTATTCTTCCTCCTGGGGCCCTGAGAGGCGGCGGTGCTAAAGGCCGTGCTGTTATCTGCAGGGGTCCAAGTCCACGCACCCCCTCACGCGTCACCACACCCCGGGCAGGAGGGGAAGCCCACGGCCACCGCAGGTCCCCGGGGACAGGCAGCTCCCGCATCCCCAGGCAGGCACAGGGGCTGCTGAAGAAGGGGCTGCGTGGGGACAAGGTGGCTTCCGCCACGTCTCACCACCATCTCCCTGCAGCAGATGTGGACGCCTTTGGGAAGGCTGGTCCTGCAGGAAAGCATCTAGAAAGTAATCGCTTTTCCCCTCCCTCAGCTTGTTTTTTATTTGTTTGGGGTTTTTTGTTTTGTTTTGGTTTTGTATTAATTTTATTTTAGTCATGTGTTTAGAAGGGGACAGGAAGGGGGCAATCTTATTTTTTTAATATATATAATTTTTTTATTTTAAGCTTCTGTCCAACCACTTTCCCCTTCCTGAGTCTTTTTTTGGGTTTATTTATATTCCCATAATACACAACAGCATTCCAGATTTAGACGGTGACACTTGGTTGACACGGTCAAAAGTGGATCCAGCGCAGCCTGTCTGCCAAACCAAGCCCCTCATCCATCAGCTGAAGTCCTTTTACTGCAGGGTCATGAAGGAATCATGGACTGTTTTTCATTCCTTTCGAGCAATGTCCCTCCTAACTCTAGAAACCAAAACCCTCTTATGCTTGTCAGCTCCTCCTCTTCCCCACCCCCGTGAATTCAGCTCTTGGCATTCACCAGCATAAAAAGCCATGGGATTCAAAACAGAAATTCTTCAAAACAGAATTCATGGCATTAAGCAGTAAGTAGGATATTCTGATTTTATTGTACTTTACTTATTCCTACTTAGCTCTAATCCTCACTCCCTAGACAGGGGCTCGCTCTCGCTGTCAGCGAAGTCGATAGGAATTTGGCTATTGACTTCAATGGAAGTGGGATCAGACCCTCACGTCTTCTGCACAGGGCAAGCAATACGCACAGGGGGGGAAAAAAAAAAAAAAAAAAAAAAAAGAAAAAAAAAAAGGTGAGGAGAGAAATAAAAGGAAAAATTGAGAGAAAAACCTCAACACAGAATTGTGAAATGATAAATTAGCTTGGATGAGGATTGCAAGTACCAGATGCAGTGATGCTCTGATTCTACAAACTCCAAGTAACATTACCATTTCCTACACCTTTCTTAAAAAGGCAATTCAGACTACAGGGGGGAAAAAAAAAAAGAAAGAAAAAAACCCCAAACCACAACAAAAAATAACCCTCCAGTCACAGTTTCGAATGCAAAAGGACCAGCCAGCCTCTCAGTAAAGCTTTTTTCCTGAGGAGGAATCCCTCAGCTCCCTTCCCAGCCCTCCTCTCCCCGGGGGTTCGGAGCAGGAGGCGAGCAGACCGGGCAGGCACACGCGAGGCGGCAGCAGGATCCCAGGCCGCGGAAGATGGAGCTGATGGAGCAGGGTGAGAAGTCAAGTACTAGTTGCTGCTCCACAGCACGAGAAGGATCCAAGATAAACAAGACCTAGATCTGGAACGTGATCCTGCCCTGCGTCACAGCCCCACGATAATGCACCAGGAGTCAGGATTTCTTGGCATCAGCCATGCTATCAGCAATAAACAAGCCAGTTCTCTAGAGCTCCAAGAGATGCAAAGGGACCTGGGGAGGCAAGAAGAGGAAAAAAAAAAAAAAAAAAAGGAAGAAAAAAAAAAAAAGGCAGAATTATCTGTGTATCAGCCAAAAAACTGTATAAAGTGAGTATACAAAGAAGCAACTGCCAAAACTGGGATGGGAAGAAAGAAAATGAGATACTGAAACAAATCTTATTCACCTCCTACCTGTAGAGACACCGTTCAAGAATTGGACATCTTGACAGAATAGTTTCTCCTTGTGATAAATGGAGGGCAGCAATGGCAGCTTACAAAAGGACAGCCCCAAGATTTAAATTCTGCACCTAAACCTCCTTAATATCACCAAGAATTTCAAAGTCCTCTAAAAAAAAATATTAAAAATAAGTAAATATACAACAATCTAGCTGGCTCTCCAAAATTCCTGAAGCCTGTTTGCTCTCTGCACTCCATGGCAATCAAAACAGCTACTCTCCCGCTCTATTTATACTTCTTTTCAAGTCGTGGTTCTTACTACGTGCCGTGTGTCCACCGTGCCAGGAAAAATCACTTAGCCTGGAAAAAGCCAGAAAGAGACTGATGAAACTGGGAAGAAAAAGAAGGCAGGCACAATATTTTACTAAAAAAAAAGTAAAGATAACATTTGCGTTTGGACAGGAGCTAACGTCGTGCCTACAGTCTCCAATCCAGCCAAGCACTTAAGCACCTGCTTAAATTTTAAGCCGAAGCAGCCTGCGGGTTGCAGTGTATTTCATCACACAGGTGCTCCAAGGCAGGGCAAGATCAGGCCGAGTCGCCAGCATTTATTGACTGCACATATGGCAGGAAGAGCTTTAAAGCTGCACAGCAAGTGGCTTTCAAAACCATCAGACCTGCGAAGAGAAATCGATAAAATTTGCTTCTAACTACCCAGTCTTCAAGCCGGGTTTTTATTCCTGACCCACCTTCTCACTCCCCCATCCCACCCAATCCAAGATGCCCCAGACGCTCGGGTATCGGCACCGAGGGAAAGCCCAGGTCAGAGCAGAGGGGTGAGGTGGGAACCGGAGGAGAGTGTCACGTACCGCTCGCTCTAGCACGCTGTAAAAAGTTACCTCCTGCAACACGCAGAAATTCTCACAGAATTAAATCCCTTATAATCCCATTTAGCAGAAACAAGGTAGAGCAGTATGCTGGTGCTTAAGACATTTTAGTCTTTTAAGAAAGTACATTTTGTTAAAAAAAAAAATAAAATAAATAAACCCCTGCTTCTCTTGAAAAGAACTTGAATGGAAGAAAATTTAAACCTGAGTCAAACTTCTCTATGAAGGCACTTTTTGTTTGCTGGGCTTTTTAAAGGAAGTTACAGAGAATAAACCCTTGAATATTTTCACTCTTCCCATGTGTGATTATTTTCATAGCGGCCCATATACGTGCCACTCTAGTTCACATGTACAAATAAATGTGCTGAGCTAATATTAAAACAACAACCAGCTGCAGTAAGACTTAGAAGCGCTTTCTACAAGAATATACAAACACGAGCAAAATAAAACGTATGCTGCTTCCCAAATTAAGAGCTGCTAATTGTGTTTACAGCTACTTTCCCACTGGGAAACGCTATCTGTGGTCCAGCAGTCCACCTTCCCCTCTCCCCGCAGCAAACAACCTGCCAACTAAGTACCAGCTTTATGCTCCAGTTGGTCAAGTGGGTTTTTGCTTAACCCACAGGCATTTTTCCTATTTCAAAGTTTCTATTAACTCCCTACTGATGTACCCTAAAAGAAGTTTTAAGGGCTTGGAAGCACATAAATAAAATAGACTTTGCTGGACCAGCACAGCCGAATGAAAGCCTTTCACCTGCAGTGGTGGTGATAAAAATTTCAGATGCAGCCGCACACATGGCCCCTCCGTAGGCTCCAGATCACCGCGATTTCCAGCCAGTCCGCTGTCTCCTGGTCACCAAGCTGCCTCGGTTACACTGAGACAAGCACCGGGACAGGACCTGGGGTTTGGGCTGGGTGCTTTGGGATTTGGCTTTTTTTTTTTTTTTTTTTTTTTGGCTGTAGCAAAGTCCCCTTTAGCTGCAAGGCTGAAAAAAGCTGCTAGCCTGTACAGTGATGATAAGAAACCTGGAAGAGGAGAGGGAGATGGCAAGGAAGAAAATATGGGAGGAGGGAGTGTGACTTGATGTGAAAACCTGAAGCAGAAAAATAAAGGTTCGCTTCAAAGCTAATGCTGTGTACTAAACCTTCTGCCCCTGTTTGCTCCATAAGGAGCTGTGCCTGCAAGATGGGAACTCTCCCAAGACTGACCAGCGAGTTTGCTGCTTTACTGACAGAGTTCACGCCACTAAAAAATGGATGAGTGCAAAACCGACCCACCCTCTGTGGTGTCACATCAACAAACCCTGTCAGAGCTGGTTATTCGTCCCTTTCTAGCACCCTACCACTAACTTTGCACAATAAAAGTTCAGAAAACCAGACCAAAAAAAAAAAAAAAAATTGACACACCTGTATTTTTTTCCACTTTTTTAGTCCCAAAGTGTTTTCCACACCTAAATGAGGAAATGTCTAACACCAGATTCTGTTTAAAAACTTACTACAGAGGCTCAGGTCATAGCTCTCACGAAACATCCAGCAATTAACTCTTTCTATAAAGCTCATTTGGCAAATGAACCATCAACCCTGCTTTCTCCTAATACAGCTTTCTGCTTCAGCCCCCGCATCAGCTGTTAAGCAGAGAGCATTTCAGGTGCTGTCTGGTCTACAGAGCCACGATAAATCACACAGCGCCCAGCTGCATGAATGAAATGAATACATGTATTCATTTAAAGTATACTAACGTTAATGTAAGGGGACCCTGCAGATAATCCCAAATTTTCTCATCTCTTACACTTTTCACCCATGTGATGGGATTAAAATCCCCATCCCTGAGAACACTCATTTGGCAGGGCAACTTCACCGCAGCCTCGCCGAGCCCTGCACCGTTGCTCTTCTCTCAGCTGCCAGTCCCAGCGGTTAAACTTTGTTCTGTTCTTGATCAGTAATCCTAACCAAACCTGTACCTTGTCACTACCAAACGGTTTTATTCTGCCTTTTCTCAGGCTCACTCTCTTGCTGCATTTAAAGCAGTTTTCTTACCTTTCGGAGCCCCACCACGTCTGAACTTCCCTGGGCAAACGTGAGCTCAGCTCTGGCTCTGGGAGGTGGGTGAAACACCGGGCAACTGACAGCAATGGGAAACAGGCAGAAAGGCTACTAAAGGCATCATCTTCTTCAGATAGGAAAATGTTTTCCCTCACAAAAGGGATGTTGATATACCGAGAAACATATAGATTTCATAAAGGGAAAAGGAAGGGATGCTGATGCTGCAAAACCAAACAGAGGTCCCCTCCAACCCAAACTATTCTATGATTCTATATTCTCCGCATCCCTTACTACAGACATGAGGCCATTTCCACTTCAGTTCCGCTCAGGTAGGATTTCTCACACATTTCACACACAAAAATCCCAGTGCAAGCAGGACTTATGAAGAGACAAGGAAAAAAAAAAAAAAAAAAGAAAAAAACAACCACACCATATCCTTGCCAGCTTAAGATCAGCTTTGCTAACACTCACTAAATATTCTCAGCAAACCTGCACCGTAGCCTCTCATGAGGAGGTGAACCCTTCCCCACCATTTCCTAGGCAGGCGTTCAGAGCCCCACACAGCAGAGAGCTTTTATTCCTGCTCCCCGTGATATACAGCAGGTCTTAACACACATGGCAGAAACGCTGTTTGTTTGTTGTTACAACTTGCACATATATATTTACAGAAGACAAACCAAACCACTTAAGACTATTATCAGGGGATAAATCAATTGGCAGCAGACAGTTTGGAAAGCAACACATAAGCTACGTTATTCTGGAGAAAAAAAAATTGAGAAAGAAAAAGCTTTCTTTGCACTGTGACTCTGCCTCATCAGCCTTAAGCCCATTTCCCCAAATCACATGGTTGCCCACAGCTGCGGTCAACCGGTTTCATTTCAATTCTGATTCAATTCTATGATTTTTAATTCCTCCTTTCCAACAGTCAAAATTACCGGCAGAAGCAATGCAATGATAAAACCATCCCCCAAAAATCTAGCCTAATTTACTTCAATGATTCAATTTTGACAGAGATCTCACATTTATGTAACACCTTTCAGGCAGATGGCGAACACCAAGGTGATTTACAAACGGTGCTAATAGATGCAAATATACCTGGCCAGGAACCATCAGATACAGGCCATCCACATACAGATACAGCACATAAAGACACAGACACCAAATACGCCAAAACCATTTGTCTTGGAAATACATTCCTTAGGGACCTGATGGCTGCTACTGGTTCTCTATGACATCACAACTATCCTCCAAAAAAAAAAAAAAAGTGAAAAGCTATCCTATGAAAAAGTGACACCAAACTCAAGAAAGACCCGTACTGCTGGTACTGAGGTTAAGAATAAAGAAAAATATTTTGTTAGATCCTCACTCAGGGTACTTGGTACCACATCTAATAATGTCATTTAATTGGATCAAAGTCTCTCTCCTTCCCAGTGTGAAATCACAAGCACTTCAGTCAAAAAGGCCAGTGATGGGGTGACTAATGTACAGAAAGTCCCTCTCACACGTGTGACTCTAACCCGGTATGTAGAAATCAAAATCCACCAAATTTATCCAAACACAAACATACAGCACATAGGCTGTTCTGTTCAATTTGGTAAAGGAACAACTCATCACCATCATCCTCCCAAAAAAAACCCTACCCAGCTTGTGTGCAGGGAGCGAGGAGAAGCAGGATACCCAATGAACAACCTTGTACTTGTGCACTTGGAGTTATTCACAAGAAATCTGAGTGCAGATAGGATTTTGGAAGTGTAAAATATTTAACAGATGAGCAAAAGCTTCCTTCTTGACCAAGGCATGGATTTAACTGAACTATCAATGTCATCTTGATTGCTGGAAGCTGTGAAAGCCTGAGTTCTTCACCCAGCTGGGGAAAGCAGCCAGACCTGGCCAGGAAGATCAGCCAACCTGCCAAAGCCCTTCCTCCTCATCCTCTCAGCATTTCCATGCTGAAAGACAGCTGCAGTAACTTTTAATTGCCAGCCCTCCTCTTACGCTCATTTTTCATCTCATGATGAAAAGCCAGGCATGGAAGACTTGGAAGATGTTTTTTTTTTTAACTTTAAAACAACCTACATAGTACTTTGATTTAATTTTTTAGAACATCTCTTCCTGCAAGATCTCCTTCTCCAGTCATACTTTGAGACCATCTTGCGCCCATCCAGCAACTTGTCCTCTACAGCACCCTCTACGCAAAGATCTATCTAAAGACCACTCCCATGAGGAAAGTATGCTCAGCCCCATTTTGCATATGGGCAGGACGGGGAAGAGGGAGTTTTGAGTGATCTGCTACAAAAATGAAAACAGGAAGTTTGCAGCAGAGCTAGAAATAGATCCCCCATCACAGCTCTCCCTCACGCGCGTGACCCCGCACCATCCCTAGCCTGCCTCCTACAGCGGGGTGATGCTCTGCAGAGATGCAAAGGCCACCCCATCGCCCCACAGGGCAGATCTGGGGACCCACTGGGGCAGGCAGCACGCCAGCAGTGAGGGTGACACGCAGAAGCCGCGGGACCAGCGATAACAAGCGAGTGGGGTCTCAGGTCTACGTCCTGGCGAGGAGGCAGCGCTGCAGCCGTCCCGGGCACGGCAGGTTGTCCCCTCTCTAGCACGATTTCCCCACCACTTGCTATTCTGGGATATCGTCCTGCTTCTGAAGCTGGGAAAAGAAAATAGCCTCAAGTACAACAACTCCATTCAGCACCTCTTCCCTTCTCCTCCTCACACAGGTCACGAACATAGCACGTCAGGTCACAAAAAACGCTAATATTAGAGGATAACGGGGCCATTTTTTCAACTTCTAAATTAAACTAAATTTGCTAGGACAGGCAGGTCATTCACTCAAGTTATCCCTTGGTTTACTCCTTTTTTTAGCTATTGAATTGACCCACAGCAGTGTAGCCCCAGCATGAAGCCCGGCCAACACAAAAAACCAGGATGCTGGTAGGGAAGAGCAGGGAACACGACACCTTTTCATGCACCATCTTGCTCTCCATCCCAACCCACATCCTCCTCTCACTGTGTAACAGCCCTTCCTCCCTAGCATTTTGGGGTGGAGAGGTGGCACCTTGGAAGAAGCTGTTTCAGGGGGGGCACGAAGCAGCTGTGGGGGCTTGCCATGCCAAATGGCATCCACATCCTCCCAGGCACAACTCGCTCACGCTCCACATCGGGGTACCCGACCCCTGGGGATGACAAGAGCCATGCTGGGGCAACAGGGCCCTTATTCAGAGAGGAGGTGATGCTCTAAAGTTATTCTTCTGGATAATATTCCTGGGTGACTCAGAAAACAAAAGAGAAGAAGCCAACAGACTGCTGAAGGCATGTTTCCCATACACTTTGATAATAACAGGTGTATGAAAAATGAAAGCAGACAAAAGTCCTGAATCCACATTACCAGAAACTAGCTCATGGTGAAAGCACTGGCCTTTCTCCCACACATGGCATTTATTTTTCTGTGGGTTGCTTCATTCAACAACAGCAAACATAAGCTAGTCACAGGCCTCCTGCCCCTCTGATGCCACCCTACACTTGCAGTGCCTTGGTGCCTTTTCTGGCACAAAGAAGAGGGAATTAAACCCCACAGGCACAAGGCCAAGGCGTAAGCGAATGCTCCCAGGAAGCATTTCAGGAGAGAGAATACAAACTTCTCTAATTTAAATCCCCTAAAATTAGCTGCATGGGATTTCCTACACCCTGTCTCTTGGTTTTATTTTCAGCTACAACTAAACTTCCCTAGAACAGCATAGGGATGACATAGCTTAGTTTTTTTTTTAAACAAGATTAATTATCTTCATTTTAAAATACTAACAGAGGTCAGAGGGAGGAAAGAACTGAACTTGAATTAAGCACAGTCAGTTTTCTCTCTTCCAAGACTTCAGAGCAGTTACAAAAAATACACTTTAAATGAGAAACAGATTCATTGCTGGGAGGTTGAAGAGAAGGTGGATGGTGTGGGGAGCTGGTTATTTCAAACCTCCAGGGGAAACCCTCAGCAGAAAGCCAAGAGCTGCAGCTCCGCAACGGTGGCTTTCTGGCGGAGCCACGGTCCCCAGTACCAACTCCCAGCGGAGCCGGGGCCAGGGGCTCAGAGGGCACAGCGGGACCGCCACAGTCTACATCTGGGCCAAGACGGAGATGTTTTTGTCTGTCCCAGGTGTTTTGGTAGACATCCCTCTCAGAGATCCCATCCCAGTGGATACATGCATCCAAGGCGTGCTAGAAGGCAGCTACAGTCACCGCTGTCCTCGACGGCAGAGCAGCAGAAAGAAAAGTCTCACCCTTTTTTTTTTGTTTCCTCCCTTCTCCTTCACAGCTTGCTGCCTCACAAAGCCCTTAGTCACACTTGATTTTTCCAGTTCCTTTTGCACAAAACACAGCATAATAACAAAATAAAACGGGAATACGGAGAACAATGAGTTCAACAGATTAATGGACAGGTGCAGCCACCTTCAGCTTGTGTAGCCATCAGCCCTGAAGAGCACTCCTTTCCCCAAAGCCTTTGAAATGAGCCTCGGCAGTCCTTGGACCTTGCAGGCAGCTACCGACAAACACGCACGCACCTTCCTTTCTCAACTAAATCCCAAAGATTCATCTTCTGGCCGCGCACATGTCAATCTTATCCTCATTATTAAAGTTTTATTGGCACGACAATGCAAACTCTGAGTACAACGCATTAACCTTGTAAAAATAACGGAGAGGAGCCAGGTAATGGAAAGAGCAGGGGAAAGCTTTTTCATCTCTCTCTCCCTGAAGGGGAGAGGGGGGAGAAGCCCACAGATCCCTCAGCAGTGCTGAGTCATCACAAAAGGGATTTCCAATCTCTCCCCTCACACCCTCCCAAAAAACCACCCACAACTTCTTGAAGACACCTTGAAAGTACTGTCCTCCAACTCAACTCATCAGCTGAACCTCCTTCCTCTAAAAGACAACACGATTCTCTTCTACTACGGCATATTCAAAAAGAGGAAGGAAAAAAAAAATACGATGTCCAGGAAAGTAGGAAAGGTTACACTCAGCAGACAAGGACTCCTATTTTCACCATAGCAACAAGCCTATTTATAATATGGCCTACCTGCATCAAAGAGCAACCACAAGAAGCTAAATGCAAGTCTAGTGGTGCGTTGAAGCACTAAGATGAAGAAGCAGCTCACATAAGCATGTCAATGAAACACTTCCAATTACATTACATGCACAATTATTAGCATTTACTCTGAACCTCCTTTCTTGTGTGTTTTTTTTTAAACCCAGGTAAGAGTAGCAGGGGTGGGGGGTGGCATTATGAAAGGTTCAGGTGCAGGGGAGGATCAAAAGGAGGCAATCCCAGCGACTTGGCTTTTACAAGGGGAGACTCCATCGACAGGCATTACAGGAGGAGGCTGCTCAATGGGACAGGAATGGGAAGTTACTCACTAATTGTCAGGTTGTTTTTAGAGCAGAAAATATGCACCAATAGCCACTGCTGGAGTCCTCAATTTGCCAACACAGAGTAGATGGAGAGTCTTCATACCTCAAACACCTGATATACCTCCCCATATTTGAGAGAGAAAAATAACCAGCTACTGGAAATTATTATCAGACTAATAATCATAATCGTAACAGTAACACTCGGGTGGGAGAACACACCCGCATCCACCCCCAGAAAGAGCACAAAACACTCCAAGGACAGCCATAACTCACAGGGGAGGACTCAACCTGATCACCACTCAATTCTATCACCTAGTGACACACAAGTAGCATCCTGACTATCTGCCTTGGTATGCTGAACACTATTAAAAAACCAAAATTACGCTAAGCCACTCCAAGAATGCTGTATTCAGTCTGAAAGTGCCTGTCTGCTGCTGCTTCTTTTTAAGTACCTACGTGGAAGAGCAGCTGCCCAAAGAACGGCTGGCTTTTAAAAGAAGTGGAGGGAAGATCTTAAAAATACTCTTTATCTGCAAGAGGAATGGCGGTCATTTCTCTCCTTCAGGTAGGCAAGTGAGGAGCATTGCTTGGTGGCTGGGAAGAAGACTAGAACAAAAAGACTCAAACAGCCAGTTCCTTAAAAGGAACTTAAGCCATTTATTTCTGGTATTTAAAACATATATGGAAGCTTTTCCTAAGAAAGAACCTGAACAGGTCATAGCAGAGATTTGTCACATGGACCAGAAACATCTTAGACACCCCCATTGCAAAGGTGCCCACCAGAACTGCCACTAGTAGCTCAGCACACCCCAAAGACCAACTCACAGCGGCTGAAAATACCGTCACGTATTTCTAACTCATAGCTACATGAAAAATAACACAGGTAATAACATGAGACAGCTGAATTTGCAAGTGTGTTCAGGAATCCACCAACTTCATACAGAATTTGAGCTTTTTAAAATTATTCGTTTAAACCTGAAGCAGAGGAGAGGTAAAAATGAAGAAGAAATGGCCTATTCAATCACAAAAAAAAGTTCAAGATAATCCCCGCTTTAAAGGAATGCACCAAGTACTAAACAAACACTTTATCGTGCAAACCTCTCTCCTGCTGAAGCCATTTGCAAGACATTCATTCTATTTCGCAAAATATTGCTTCATAACGTCTCACTTCCATGAAAGTTTGAGAGAGGCCAGTGGAAGTCAGCGGGAGGTACTTGGGGACCGGTGGCAAGAGTGGGCTGGTACGCTCGCTGTAACTGGGTTTTTCCACTGGTGAAGCACGTCTAAGACTGCATGACGTCAGATGGGCCAACAGAGCCACCTCTCCTTCCCAAAGGTCCAGTAACACACCCGAACAGGATTCAGAGAGACCAAACTATGTGCTGCTAAATGAAAAATTTCACATTCAGTCAATGCAATAAGAAGAACACAGAACTGAGGTGAGCAAGCTCTGGCTGAAGTCCTGCTAGTGTATTTTTCTAATTTTTTTTTTATGCCATGCTCCTACCTTGACTGCATGTAGAAACGAGCACCTTAAAAATCAATTCTGGAATTAATTAAGCCAAACTTATCCAAACTCTTGTGCAATTGCTAAAATCAGGCCATGTTTCCACGATGTTTATCACACGTCTGCAGTACCAGATCATCCAGCATCCATCCAGTTAGGGTGTAGGCACTCAATTATGTTCCTATCAAATTAACAAGAGACCATGGTATGGAGTTTATGTCAGTGGCAGGAGGCCAGCTGATACCTGATCTGGCATGAAGTCTGCCGGGACACTTAGGCTCCAAAAGATTTTAAAAACCCGAAACTGGTAGAGAGGTTTTATACTAGTTCAATACTTTGCTTCCTGAGGCTGCAGCAACTTGGCTGCCTAAAATCTGATTAGCTAGTCTATCCAGCCAAAAACAGAGTTTAGAAGAAGCTATACTGTCATTTCCAGCTCTACACAGATTGAGGCAACAATACAGACCACTGATTTAAGAAAACATACAGAGAGTTGCACTCAGTTGAAGATGACGATTTTAAAATCACACCCTTATGTAAACACAAGCTACTCTGTCTAGATCACCTCTGAATGCTGTTGTTCCTATTGTGCAGATGGGGAAACTGAGACAAACAGCAATTAAAGGAGATGCCTGAGGTCATGTCTTAGGTCTAGCAATCAGCAGAGGAATCTGGATTCCCAACTCCTACTTGTATTTTTTAACCACTAAACCACGATCCTTCCCAGTTCAAGTACAGTTTCAAGTTCAAGGATTCACAAAAAAAAAAAAAAAAACATGAGCAGACTTGGCTAGACGTACATGTAGGCTGCAATGGTTCTCAAAACACAAGTAACCTTCTAAAAAATCTAACTATAGTTTAAAAAAAAAAAAAAAAAAAATCACTGTAATACAGCCTTAGCTGCAGCCTGAACATTTTTCCACCAGAGAAGCAAAGTAAATACAACAATAGTGACATCTAAGTATACAGGCCGATTACAGCTTTACTTTCAAAAGAGCTCTGATTGATCTTTTTTGATAGACCTGAAATAAATTAAACTAGATTGACTCACTTGAGAATGGATTGTAATCCTTTAGTCAGATCCCGGAGAACTCAAACCAAGCCAGCTGTTAATTTAGGCTTTATAAGATAAAGAATGAGAAATCCAACCTGATGTACCCCAGAGCAATGGCTTACATCATCTCTGCAAGCAATCAACTGGCTGCTTCTTTTAGGAACTAATCAGTGCTTTCCACCATGTGGGTGCCAAACTCTTTTTCCGCCCCTCCAGCAGACTCTGCAGCCAAAGTAGGAGGGAGAAAGAGTGAGCAAGGGACAAGAGGGTGCAATTTAAAAGATTCAGCTGTTGACTTCACGAAACACATTGCACAGGCTGTCCTGACATTGAGATGGAGAGAGAAAGGAAAAAAAAAAAAAAACACAAAAAAAAAAACCAACAAAAAAAAAACAACACACCAACCCACTTACAATAACCATTTCAATTCAAACAATTGCTGGATCTCGGTCGGGAATTAACTGCCCAGATCAACACTCACGCTTGGAAGGGGAGGAGGAGGGGAGGGAAGAGGAGCACCCATCCATTCGAGGATCCAGATATGGACAGGCCAGGAGGGGGTCAGTTATGGCCTTACATGAAAAAAACAAAACAGGCAAAATAAAAGTTGTGGTTTTTCTGCTCTTCCAATCCAATAATAAAAATAAGCCTGCCAATTAGTTCTGTACCATCACTGTTCTGACGGCATTCTTGTTTTGTGGGGTTTTTTATTTTGTTGGGTTTTTAAGACTTCCACATTTATCTTGTCTTCATATCTGAGATCTACTCTGCAAACATGTTGCTTCCTGGAATGTTTCATTTGCTGAACCTAAGTGGATCAGACTGGAAATCCCAATCAAGGAATTGTGGCACTTTCAAACTGGTTTTGCCTACCAAGGAAAAGACAGCAATGAGGTTTCTCAGGTGAAGTCGATAGAAAACAATCCTTACAATAACATCAATATAATACATATTTTATATATATATATATATATATATATATATATAAAATAACGGACAGGTAACAGGCAGGACCACTATGAAATCATTCATACAAGAAGCCTAACACAATTCAAAGGGGAAAAAAAAAATCTGCTTAAAAGACATGACTTCTTGTCATAAAACCTGTCTGAAGGGAAAACACGGAGGCAACTCTTGCACAAAGTTTGAATTACATCAGACGCTCGCTAAACCCTTAGCAATAACACCTCCAACAAGGAGACTTACTCCCACAAGACGACGGAGTGCCCTAGCCAGGTACTTCTGGGAGGGAGCACAATGCAATCTCTGTGTTAAACATGTGAAAGCTCTTCTCCCGGAGAAAGCCACAGCTCTGCAGAAGACGAAGCTGAGGACTACTCTAAGTGCCCACAGCGGCATTTGCAGTCTCTGTGTCAAGAGGGCTACTCTTGAGGCAGCTTTGTAGAGCGTTGGGAGGGGAGGAAAGGAGAGGAAAGAAAAAGGAAAAGCATTGCAAGTGTTGTGTGGCTTCAGCAAATCAGATCAGCTAAAATACTGACCTGGGAGAAAACACCGAATCACCCAGTAGTTCCAGTAAGATTTGGTTTTACTCCAGTCAAATTAAATTATTTCTAGTGGACTCCAAGCTGGAGTTCCTTGATCAAGATGATAGTCAGCTCTTCCAATTACAGGCCGGGGACATGGCAGGGTCTTCTTACGAGACATAACGTTGTTTTATATTCCTGTTCCTCAAGGTAACAGTGCTGTGCAGAAGCATTAAGCTCATGCTGACCTGTTATCAAATACAATACCTAGATACATTTTTCTTGGTTGAGAATACCACTGAATAGGGAAAAACACCTTTCTAGTGCCCACTGACCAGCCCCAGCAGCCCTGTTCAGCTTAGATCAGAAACTAAGCCACAACATGGGTCTGGTCAGCAGTGCTTCACCAAGGAAATGATGGGCAAGAGAGAGGAGACTTCAAATGCCTTAAAATACTTTTGGAGACTACCCAGGAATAACAGAGGAGGCCTCGGATGCAAGCTTACACTATGTAGTTTTTATCCAGGAAAACAAGTAGATACAAGTAAACAGCATTGCCTCACACACGTCCCAGAGGCGCTGCATACTTCAAACATGCAAGTACTCAGTCAACTTCTCAACACTAACAGACTCCAGCTGTGTGGTGGCTTCAGGCTTTCCCAGCCCCCTGTCCCTCACCAGCTGAAAAAAGCAACACCACCAGACAGGGAACGGGCACAGGCTAGTGGGCCATTAAGGAGGTGGTCCCACCCTTGACAACCATACATCTCTCTACATGATAAATGGAAGCAGGAGCCTACATTCAGCTCATTGTCTTTAACATCTAGGTCTATCCACATCAGCTCCTTTCAAGAATTAGAACAACTTGCTCAACCTCCAAGTCTGGCTTTCCCCACCTGTAAAATACAACCAGCACCACCTCTGGCTGTTCCTTTCGAGGAGGCTAGCAAGCTCTTGGGACTCCAACCAGATACACATGGGAGGGTGCCTAGCTCTCCGTGCCATCTTTTTACCCGCTAATTTTTCTTAGTTAATTCAAGCTCAAAGTATTATCAAGCTCCAACAGTTAATTTTAAAATCTCAGCTTAATTTTACATATATTAAACAGCCAGTAAACATGAAGTATAAAGGGGGGAAGGAGAAGGATGGCTGAGGCAGACACGGTACGTAAGTTGGCTCCACTCCCTGTTTTGTGTAACTTCCTGCATAACTGAAGTAACATCCAGCAAACACTCAAAGGGAAAATAGTAAATAACCAGTAGAGCAGAAAAGAGAGAGATGTCTTCACAAACCTCATTCTCTATTATTTTTCTTCTTCTATCCACAAACTATTCCCTCTGATCATCTTGGACATGGACATGCATCCATGGCAGAGTAAAACCAACAGCTTGCAATACATTTGCAGGACTACCCAGTGTCTCCTCTCCACATCCATTCATAGAATGTGAAAGAACATCTAACAAAGCCCAAACATGGGATAGGTCCACATAGACCTTAAGCCTTGAGCTAAACAGGGTCAACTTCCATCTTCAATTAGGAAGGGCACAGCTCTCTCTAGTTTCACCCCAGAATCAGGCTGAGCCTTTTTGAGTCAAGACTTATTTCCTTGAGATTCTGGGGCTCACAGGGGAAAAAAGTTCAATTCACATCTCCTTAGGAGGTGAAGGCATTCAGAGGTATTTTACATGTTTTCTAGGGAATCTGACCTTCTATCCAGAGATGTGTGTTCTAAATAGCACCTTGCTTACTGCTCAGGGAAGCAATTCAAAGAAATAAAGGGGAAAAAAAAAAAAAGGTTTTTTTTCTCTAATCCCAAAACAACAAAAATTTAAGGAACTGCTTCATAAAAATATTATTCAGTTTTGGTTAATTAACCTAAGTAACAGGACTACTATTGTTGCCTTTGTAGGAACCACATTTGTTCACAAAGCAAGCGTTTGGAGGCAGGGTTTATAACTACGCTTAAGTCTGCAATCCAGACTGGCTGATAGCATTGTATTAGAGCCACAGATGACAAATCACAATGAATCCTTCACACAGGACCATCCAGCACTTGAGACATCGCTGCATTATACAGATCGGCAGAGGCAGCGCGTTGTGCAAGACTAGTTGCAAAAAAGTTTTGATGCAAACTTTATACCCTTTTATTTGTCTACCAGCAGTGCCCAAAGGCACCACCAGAGAACAGAGTCCTTTTGTGCTAGGTACTGTACAAACATGAGAGTGAGAAAGACTGACCCTGCCCAAAAAAACCAATGGGAGTGAAAAAGAGAGGCACCGAAAAGGGAAACTGTTTAAAATGAGAGACCTGTGAAATGCAACATAGATGCTAAGTGACATGTTGCCCTTTTGACTGGGTAACAAAGGGAGAACTACCTAACACAGAAAACCAGTTTCCTGGGTCTCCTCCCTAAAGACTGATCCAGGTCCCTGCTAAAACAAGTGTCCCCCAGAAAGCATCCCAGCAACTTCCTACAACATAACCGAGTACTTTCACACACCAACCCTCCAGCCTTCTCAAGCCTGGTGACTACAAAATAACGGGAAAAACAAATGAGCTGACTCTGCTCTGCTGCAAAGTTGGGTCCCTCCCCTCACCAGGGGAATAAAACTCCCATTTTTAGTACTGGAGAATAAAGCATTCTGTTTCAGAAACCACAATGCTTTTCGCTATGGGAAGAGCTGCCAGCAGCTGAGACATAAAAATTGCTCGTCTCGGGCTCGTGGTCCACATTCGGGGGTATTTCCTCAGACAAACTGATAAGGAGGGAATGTTTCCCTGGCAGATTTATCAATCTGTAAATGCTGCTTGAAGACACTGAGCTGTTTGCAGCGGTGGAGTTCCAGGGAGACGGATTAGCAGCAGAAGCGTAGATGAGGTGGCTGTGGGTGCATAATGCTAATTAAATATAGTCTGCAATTTATAAAATGGGTTTGTGTATATAAAGCTACATTTCTCACCACTAATCAGAAAAGATCAAGCAAAATCACCTTCTGCAGCACACGGGGGGTTATACACTTATTAATTGGAACGAACCATCAGAAGGTGTTTACTGTGCCTATAAACCGTACCCCCACTCTCATGAAGGCGCTGCTACGTCACCAACAGACTATGGTCCTGATGCCCACAGAGCGCAGCGAGCTGTAAAATGAAAATAAAGTCTTCAAGCAGGAGAGAATTCCTTGCAAACAAAAGAAATGGGTATGCAGCAAAACAGTATAAAACTGGCAACAAATTTCCTCCTCTTGCTGCCCCTAATTTCATGCCTATCAATAAGATGAATCATTCTGTTGCTCATTTTTCTGTGTAGTCTTTTGTTTTCCAACCCCAGGGAGATAAATTATGTCACAGTACAGCCTCCACCACCACAGCCCCTCGGCCATGTGGCCATCATGGTCATCACCCCTGGCCCCTGGGCCATCATAGTGACCCACGGGCCACCCTGATCACTCCTGCGTGTTTTCAAGAAATTGTAAGGCCTTTCTAGAATCATCGGTGCTTTGCTGGACGTAATTCAGTGGTGCACAGTAAGTCTTCTCTATTTTTCAGGAAGACATCAAGCAAAAAACAGACCCTTCTAAAAGGTGTTTATGGTCACACCACAGGTTAAACTAGAAAGCACCGTTAGTCCTTTATTAAACATCTCCAATAATTAATCGATAGCTTTAGTTCTCAAAACAATATTATCATCAAGAGTTTGCTGAAATTAGAGAGATGTACAGTGAAACCTTGTCCTTGAAGAGTTGGTCTGCCATTCGGAAGGATCCTGCACAGTGGATGAGGGGGTGGAGGGAAGTAGTGACTGAATCAAACATGTTGGACCCAGCTTCTGCTTTCTTTTGGATGCAAAAATCTTTCATCACTACTGACTTTCCCAAGGTTATTGACAGGAGCAAACAGAACTGCCATTTCTCAATTTTACCATATGGCTGACAGCATTTCATGTTTTTAAACAGTACAAGATCTTGAGAGCATGATGCTAGGAAAAAAAACACTAGCTTTCACCTTCAAGATGAGGTTTCCACTGCTTTCAAACACATGAAAACACAAGAGTTTTCATGCTTGGTAAATTTAAAAAGCACCAGTTCTTCACTTTCCAAACATTCATTCATCAGTCATCAGCTGGGAAATACAAGGCTTACGACTTTTTTTTTTTCCCCTTCAGTATGTATTTTGTATAGGCAATGCAAAGCTAAAGCATTACTGAAAGTAACACTCAGAGGGTCTCTTGTATTAAAAGTTTAATTATTTATTTAATTCTTTTAATTAAATTGTTTAAAAATCATAATCATGTCCTGATATGGTGAGATATTAGACAGGTACAGAATTCTGAGAGAAACAGCTCTTTCACCAATTCCCAGCTCCTCTAAGTCTTAAAGTCAGGCATGTCCCCAGGTAGTTTCCTGAAAGGGAGATGTTCGGTCTCCCATCCAGCTCATGTCACGGCCAAGGTGAGGTATTTTAAATGACTGTAACTCTCAAGCACTTTTTCTACTTATCTAGCCTCCAGATCTAGCTAGCAACAGGACTTGCAAACAGCAAAATTAAGAACTCTAGAAGCGACGCTGAACACCGGTGATAAAAACCACAAAACCAAGACCTCAATTGCGAAGTAGGCTAGAGAGCATAAACCCGGAGATAAAAAGCCACTCTCGCTGTAAATAACAATGATATCAGAACCACTGAGCAGAAATCAAAACCATAGGTACTTTGCATGTGGTTTTTCACAGCAAACCGATTCATTTGGTTCCCCTCAATTCGCACACCAATATTTTGCATACTGATTGGAAAAAAAAAAACCCACACTGTAACATAATGCAAACCCCAATCACTGTAACCACAGAAGAGCATACAAAAAATAAGTCAGTACAGAATATTTGTAAATACCTTCAAACATGACATTTGCAAAAAGTTACCTTGTACTATTCATGCTATCTAGCTTGAATTTTCCCCCAAAAATGAAGCATTAGGTTTCCAACAAGCCTACCCCACTGCCTACTCTATATGCTTAAAGGATGTTCTTCTTTCACACTTTAAAAATACACTGTTTACCACAAAAATCAGAAGATGGGAAAATATTAAATATGAGCAGCAAACGAAAGTTGATACTGTTGTTCGAACTATTTGCTATTCTATTCTCTGGTACGCTGAGATGTTATGGTGGTTTTTTCTTTCGCATTTCTGTTTGTTTCTTGTTAGAAAAAAAAAAAACCCAAACAATCAACAAATAATCATAGCATCACATATTTACAGATAGACTCTGAAGTTCACACATTACTTAGGTAAAATTCACAGCCCTGTTGCTGAGATTTGGTTACAGTCAGCTCTACAAGACCTGAATTTCTAGGGTAATAGTTCATCGCCTTTAAAAATACACATATTCTACTGTTACATAAATGGGAGTTTAACACATAAAAATTATAGTAGGTTGGCCAACACAGCAAGATCTGCAATCTGCTCCGGAACAATGCTTACAAATGGTAGAATCTTGGTTTAAACACCAAGACGAACCTCAAGAACAAGTATTTTGTGCAAGCACAGTCTCTTACAGGATTGTAAGCACAAGCCAAGTCCTCAGAGGCGTACATGGCCCAAGCCTCACATATGCATTTTCTTGCAATTTTTGGTTGGACCATAGAGTGCTGTAGCAGGAATAAACTATGGTAGCACAGGGTGGGGTGGGGGGGGGAAATCATTCTTTAGTAAAACTGCATTTTAAAACCCCCAAATATCCAGTAGGTTATAGACCTACTGACATGGAGCGGGATTCTCCACAACATTGCTAAAATTAATACAATTTTTTGCTGAAACTTTAAGAGGAAAGAAAAAAAATAAACAAACAAAATGTGCATGCAGTCAGGGAGAAACAAAGCCTAAAATGTGTCATGCAATCTGGCTTCTCATGGCTACTCCGTTCCAAACGCTTCTGAGAACATGAAACCACAATGCCATAATGAAAATTCTTTCATATACATAATTATTGAATACAATCAGCATCTGGTAGGAGAGAAAAGAAAGAGAAGTCCAAACACACAGCTCCCATCCTGACAAACTGTCAGCTGGCATAATCAATCAGCAGCTTATGTTTTTACATATGATTCTGTTAGGGACCCTCAAGGGAAGGAATATTAAAAAAAAAAAGAAAAGAAAAAACACACACACACACACACACACACACACACACCACCAGTTCTTTCATTTTATCCAGCTCTCATTTACTTTAACCCCACTCCTCCAAAGTCCCTTCTACCTCAAGATGATACCTTCCCCAAAATATGGAGAATATGAGCTTCCGCCTCAGGCTAAGTATTAAGTAAGCAGTGTTCCTCCTGTTTCACAGATGGGCAAACTGAGGCAGAGACAACCAGCCTAAAGGACAAGCAGGATTTTCTGCAATATTCAGGACCCAACTCAACCCTTTGCGTTCAACAACTTCTGCATCCTTCCTCCCATTTTAAACACCACCACATCCAAGATCCTTATCCGCCAAATGATGTTTCTTGAGGGACAGTCACCGGATATGTATCACATCCCTATCATACACACAGTCAATATGATCTATGCTCTCCAAATTAAGAGTGAATCCTACCTCAGCATCTAGGATCTAGCAGACGTTCACCTCATTCAACAACCAGTGACCTTTTAATTAAGCATAAACCCAACGTTCCTGTGCAATGCACACACATCTCAAAACACCAAAAGGCCCTCGAATCCCTCTTTGCACTTCAAGTTTAAAAAAAAAAAATAACAATAATAAAATCAATTTTATAATTAAAGTATGAAGCAATTCTAAAGCACAGCAGCTGGTGGGCCAGTTTTGCAGGCTTAAAAAAGAATAACCCACAAGAGGGGAAAAAGAAACCTCACACACACACACACACACACAGAGGGGTTTACTGGGCAATCCAGACACATTCTCAAAGGCAGACATTGCGGGAGATGAAGTTACTAGGCAGGAAAAACAGTTGCTAAGTCTGAATATTTGGTTATTCTCAGAGCAGGGATTAGAAGAGGAAGTGTTGACAATGTCAGAGTAGCTACTATGAAGTCCCGGGAGCTTTAGCTGTCCCTGCTGATCCCGCAGTGAGGGGAGGGGTGAGTGACAGGGCTCGCCCACAGTGACAGTGCCAGAAACCGGCTCGTGTGACACTCACAGCGTGTTATACACTGTAATTTTAATATGGATTCTTCCAGGCTCTCCAGAAGGACCTACCTACACACGGACCCTCTTCAGTAATGCTGGTATACCCCAACGTCACACCTCGCCGTGAATTACACCGCTCTTTTACCATCACCGCTTAGCTACACGCACGAAAAGGCACAAACACCCTTCTCCCAGCACCGCTACATCCAGGCGATGTCACGGACACAGGCATTAGACTTAAGTCCTTTCTAAATAACTTGCAGCTAGATCTCCTTGATCTCCTTAAAGCAAGCTTTTCTCAATGTATTCTCAGCAAGGCTAACTGGACTCTTGGGACAAGACAGGAACAAGCTCTATCTGATTCCCAAAAAGTCTGACGGATCTCTCTTCGTTATGCTGAAGTGCTGTTCATTCAGGGGCCCAAGTACAGAAATAAAATTGTTTGGAAAGATTTTTAATAGAATTTAATTGAATTTAAACAGATATCAAACTAAAATAATGCCTTGTAAAATTAATACGCTTTGAAGTATAGATGACTGAAAATGAAGACTACAACTTTTCCCTTTATTTGAATCACTCTTGCTATTGCAGAGAGCTTTCAGGTGTACCAGAAACGAGGAATTACTGGAAGATTTCCTAAATTCCACACATCAGCAGCTGGTTATTTCAGTCCAGCTTTAGCAGCCTCTACAAATGTCACTAAATGACTATCTGACCTCAAAAGCCAAAGCTGCTGACCCATACCCTGGGACAGGTTCCCTTCTCCATGTGATTTGCCACCAGGAGCTGCGAGAGTGGAGCAGAGCGCTGGGACGACGAGAAGGCAGCAGGCAGATACACAGCAAAGCACAGCCAAAGAGGGACGCAGGCAGGACTGCTGCCTCTTTATTCACTGCTTTTAAGTTTTGTGGAAATGGCCTTAAGTGAGTAACACAAGAAAAGATTTTTTTTTTTATTTTTTTTTTTGTCCAAAATGAGACAGAACATGTGCATGTGGGTTAGCTTTGCCGGAACCCACTGAGGACCACAAACAACAGTCAAGTACACTCATTGTTCCGTCTTGCCAAAGCAATTCTTTCGTGAGATCGTTCGCTTCTATCTTCCCCAGCATTTGACAATTGCCTAGTGCACACATTTTAGGTATTAAACCAGTAAATAAGCAGTGACAGCCTCTTAGGCCATTATTGTACAACATCCGCATCCTCTGGAACGCGTCAATCAATCTGCCTGCACAACGCGACGCTTAATTTTCTTATAAAATAAGGAAGGCTGTAGCTGGAAAACCTCTGAATAAGTACACATTAAATATATCCCACAAAGCAATCACAGCACCGAGAACAACCATGAGAAAGTGATCAATTCCTACCCTTTGTTCACAAAAAAAGTAAGAATAAAAAGGAAAAGAAAAAAATCTTGCGCACTCTCCCTTGCATTTTGACAAATCTTTTTAAAAGCCCAAGAAGTTGGGGGAAAAAAAAAAAAAAAAGAAAAAAAAAATCCACCACACTTTCTGTGGCAGTCAGTAAAAAAAAAAACCCCAAACAAAATGCTGCTTTCAATTTAAATACATCTCCTTCTCAATTGCAAAGATCAATAATTTTAAGAAAAATACTACACCTTCTTTCTGCTCCATATGTTTCTCTTATTGGTTCATTTACACTGGGCTGTTCTCCTACGAGCAGTTAGTACATCTTTTTGTCATTTCAGCCTTCCCCAGCCATTAGCGCTAACCGCTGAGACGGCGCAGCTCTCCTCTGCCATCCTGCCTGAGCACTGCATCTCTTTCCCCGGCCCTTCTCCCTTTGACTAATGTTCACCAACACTCATACATCATTCCCAAATTGGTCCAAATGAATTAAACACAGCTCTGCTTAACATTACGAGATTTAAATGGATTTTCTCTCTACAGGTCTGCCCCATAATTGGGTTTATCCATCTTGTTGAAGTACAGTTTACACTTGCTAACATCACGCCAATTCAAGCTACATTTTCTGCTCCAGTGGCAGGAGCGAAGCAGATTTGTCATCGGATCATAACAGGTAATTCAAACAACAATTAGTTTGATGACGGCCCGTATGTCAATGTCTGGTCCCAGTCAGCACTGCTTGCACCCGCTGCTCTCTGTAGGCTAAGATGAATTGTGCTCACAATTCTTCAATTTCAATCGAGGAATACTTACTGGAAAAAAAGCTGGAACTCGATTGACACAAAAACCAGGCAGGCGCCCTGGGAGAAGGCTGGGGCAGAGCCGGACAGTGCAAGCTCCTCTGCCCTCCAGCTACACCACGGCTAACAGCAAACTAGGGAAGGTCTGGGGATTGCGCCACGTTTGCCCAAGACATCGGCAGCCCTTTGGAAACACCTTCCACACGCGCACGCAATCCTCACACCGATTCCCACATTAAAAACGCAGCAGCCTGCGAGGCAGGTGCAAGCGGCCCTGGCTTTGCAGCCATGCAAACTCAAGCAGAGGCAAATCTGAGATTTTCTAGATGGATGCTAAAACAAGACCATATTTTCTGATGGGTGCCACATTCACAAACCCACCGCCGTTTGCAGAGGCCATCACACAAAGCTGAGCATCACTAAAGATGAAGCCCTGAGCTTCCCAACTTGGGCAGCCAGTACTAGAAAGCTTCCGCTTCAGAATGAGAGATATTAGGAGAGACAGGGAAAAACAGCCATGAGTCCCAATGTTTAGTGAAATGTTTCAGCTACCAGCTCACATAATGACATTCAAAATATTTGCATGCAAAGTCATGCATTCTGTGTTTGAAAATATCATGCATTTCTTGGAGATCTGATTTTGCCCATTAGACAAGACATAATTTGCCTCTCCAAATCTGTTCAAGAAACCTTGTTTCAAATTAAAAGAAATATTCTTTTCTTAGGACGGAATACATCTAATCCCACATTCATGTTTTTCAGGTCCCTTCACAAGCATGAGGTCATCTGGGACAAGGCATTGATAATTTCTAACAGCCATATGCATCAATACCTACACTATTAACTAGGAATAGTTTTCCTCTTATTCTTTCTGTTGTAGAAGAAGAGAAAAAAAAAAATCACTTTCTAACAGATATTCCACAAAATTGTTTCATCTCAAATTACATACCAACATGCAATACTAGTTGCTGTACATCCTTTAACAGAAAAATCTAGCTGGCTCAAAAATGTAGGAAGTCTTTTCATAATTAGAAAAAGATCTCCACCAAAAGAAACCAACATTTAGACAGAAGTCTCAATTTAAAAATTAAAACGTACTTAATGAGCCACAAAGATATCAGTGTCTAAAGATTTTCAAAGCTAATACCAGAATGCCACAAAAGCCTCTTTAACCTACACATTGTAAAAGGTGATGATTAAGTTTCAGATCAAAAAGTAGTTAAAGTAATGGTATATAAAATATTCTCCTTCGAGAGGCGGCATGGGGAAATTCTGCACAGATAGGAAGCAGATGCACTAAAACCTTACTGGAACCTGAAAAAAATATCATTCTGTTTCTCTACACTAAAATTTAAATCAGATATCATTCAATGCCCTGAAAAAAAAAAAAATACCATACTCTGTGTGGTATCTGTGGTTGACACTTTCTGTTCTAATACCTTCACTGCCTTCATGTGTCCTCCAAAACAATGACAAGAACTTCTTTCATTTTCATCTTTTTTTTTTTAATTTATTCTGATGCATGGCTTATAGGCAGAGACAAACCAGACTCATCATGGCCTGATGCTCAGCTGAAGTAGATCATGAGAGGGCCACTGGGATTTTTTCGTTGGGGTTTTTTTTTTCTGAAGCAGAGTTACGACAGCTCAATCTTTGGACAACATACATTTAGCAATTCTACATTTGTTTTTTCATCATGCTGGTGTTTCAGTATAATTCTGGACACCGGGAAGGGCTCCAAGTGTCTCAGGTCACTTCTGAAAGTACAGTTGGCACCAGACCCACAGGTCATTCCCTTGGAGGGCTTCCCAACACCTCAGAAGCACCCAACCAAAACCACTCAAAGACATCAATTCCCACACAAGCCCATCATCCAGTGGTTTGTGCCTGTCAAGCTATGAAGAAAGAAAATCCGATGCCCCAAACGCTCAGCAGATTAACGGGCAGAAAGAGAACATAATGTCTCCACCGCACTTCCAGTGCTTGACCCAGGCGAGCCGAGCAGGGAAGAGCTGGCAGGAGACAAGGCTGTGGCAAGAATCAGGACCCAGTTTTGCAACCGTTACTCCTGTCCCACTGAAGGCTGAGGGTATGGGGCAATGTCTGCTGGTCAGACCCTTATCACCCTTGTCTGCAACAAGGCAACGAAGCTACTTGCACACTTGTGCAAACCAACTGCTTAATTGCATGGGGCGGGGGGGGCGATCTTAACTGCATGTTTATTTTTGTCAAGCTGGCATAGGAACAAGGCACAGGTTTGCACGGGAGAGAAGGGCAGGGGTCACAGCAGAAAAAAAGTAATAATGAATCCTAGGTTTGGGCATTGCCTGGCACCCCAGAGCTGGAGGATTCCATCTCTTCCAGCCAGTCATTCGTAGTCAGGAAATACCCTCTCTCTCAGTCATCAGTCAAAATAATAAATATTTATTTATAAATGGCAGGCAGCCTGCTCCCCTAGCACAGGGCTGAGCGGAGCAGAAATAAGAGCAATGCAACCCCCTGACCATCTGAATAGCTGCAAAAGCAAACAGGGACCGCAAGTCCCACACTGGCAAACTCAGTTAGTACCAGGAAAAATCACCAGCGTCCAACAAATTATGAAGACAAGTGGAAAGTTTCTCAAAGCTTTAGATCTAGTCTCTCTTCCAAAACAGGGAGACCTTTCCTAGGTCATAATCCCTCAAAAGAGGAGACTTCCTACTCTATCAGCAAGCAGGCTCAGCTCCAGCCATGGAGCACAGGTGTCGGGTTGATGTCCTGGCATAAAAGGAGATCAGTGCTGACGGTGCCTTGGACACAGCGCCGGGTTCAGCGCAGCCAGAAGTCCACACAGTGAGCAGGAACTGAGCAGAGCACCTAATAAGTGGATTTTTTTTTCTTTAATTTAATAAGTCTTAGCTATCACTAGCAGCCAGGGCAAAGCCTCAAAGCCAAGCAGAATAATACATCCTCAGGCTTTTGTATCCTAGCTTGTCCTGACGGCTTCCGTTGCAAATCAGTTGTCGTAGCTGGAGACTGGACTTGGGAAGCCGATTAAACAAAGCTTGCCCTGCTCCTGTCTGACGCAGCGCTCCCTCGGCCAGCTCCTCATTAACAGCCCTCACGGATATCCACTGTGACTGCTAACTCCACTGGCTGTTGAAGGGCATGCACCACCCTGGCAAGAGGCCGGATCTGAAAAAAATCCAGCTTTTCCAAGCAGTCAGAGCCCTGTTCCAGAGCTGCGTGGGGATCGCTGTGCTGGAACCACTCTCCCGTGACAGGCGAGCTCAGGCAGCCGGCGACGGGCGCACAGCTGAGGTCAGGCTGCTCGGAAAAGAGCAAAGGGCGCTGGACCAACCCAAGAGCCATCACGGCTTTGAGGTGCAGCCGGTACAGCCATCCACTGGCAGAGTCGCCAACACAGTAGCCTTTCAAGCGCAGAGGGATTCAATTCGAAGACACAGAGAGCATCCGTATCCCTGTGCAAAGAGCCTTGGCCAAGAGCCGACCAAACAGGCACAGTGGTCAAAGTAGGTCCTGCTTTCAGGGGAAAGCAGAACACCAGAGACAAAGGCTGGTATACAATGGCTCTCTTTAATATAATAATTAAAGAAAAAAAAAAATCCATAGGAAAACTCTCATTGGCTTCATCAAGGCCAGGATGTGACCCAAGCTTGTGGAGCTGCCCTGAGGGAAGGTAATTAGTCTCACTCAAGGGATGCCAAAAAATTCAGCAGAGCGTCCATAATCACCCTGAAATGTTCTCTACTGGCAAAGCATAATGGGTTTATCATTTATTTCGCAATTAAGTGATGCTTAAGTTGACCAGGGAGTGGATTCCTATTGTACATTGATTAGCCAATAAAAATACATTAAAAAGCAAGTTGGACTACAGACAAGTAACACCATCCCTTTGCCAAGCGAGGTGTCCTCTTGGACACGCTGCTCTACCTTCGCTTTACCTCTCCTAGCAGTTCAGCTCTTGTGCAAAACTCTTTTACACAACACACAAATTCCTAAGGCTACTTGTAAAATTACTAGGTGCAACCTTGTTAAACATTCATTTGGATTTAAGACAATACATTAAATAAAAAAAAAAAATCACAAAGCAAGTGAGCACCAAGTGCTATGCTACGATCAAAACTAAATAAACAGAATAGTCCATCGATGACTTATTCCCCCAGCCGTTACTCCACACCATCCATCCCTGCTCTCTGCACTCACCAAGTCTCCCACAGATCAATAGCAAGGCTCATTGATTATAATTGGAACAGGATTACATCCTTTTCCTTCCAGGTCAAAAGGCACAAAGACTACAAGCCATTAAGTATTTTGTGGCACCACTCAATGACTGTATTTATGCCGTATACGTAGTTATGATTATCCCATGGAATAATGGTCATTTATTTCAGCAACGATCTGACAAACTATATTTATGCTGCACCTTTGGCCTCCTTCCTTGAACTCTGCTCAGCAATGTCTCTCAGCTGGGACTACTTCTAACACGCAAATCCTCCAAACAGCTTTCAAACTGCCAGTGTTTCTTGGATATTATTTTGTTTAAATCTACTACAAAAGGGCATCTTCTCGCTCTCCACTCGTCCTCCCTCCTCCCCTTCTCCTCTTCCCCCTTAAGCTGTTGGCCAAAGAAAATGAAGGATTTTAAGTTATATTTCTTGCATGCCCTTTGTGAGCATTGTGAGACTGAAGCATTACCAGAGCCAGCCTCAGAAGCTGCATTCCTCCACCCAACTAGGGAAGCCACCCAGTAAAACCTGGCAAGGCACCTGAGAAACCCCACCACTACCTACAGTCCCTCAGGAGCTTCAGCGGGGCCTGACTGACCATCTCAGAATGCCACTTTACAAAACTGACTTTAATTACAGACATCGCTGTATTGCAGTCACACGACAGCATCCCTGTCATTCCAGGATTGCTGTGTTTTATGGACAACCAGCAGCAGAAATATTAATGCTACTTCTGTACTTCAGAGGAAGAAAAAAGGCATAGATACATACCTACATTTTAAATGTATATATAGACAGATATATGCATGCACGCACACACACACATATAAACCCCTTTGCTATAAACGAAAAGGCTGGTTGTCTGATGGTGTTATAAATGCCTTCAGAGCTCATTCAGTCTGGTCTGCATAATCTCACCACTGATTTTGCCACTTGTAAATATTCCAAATTTATGCCAATAAAATGTTCTCAGCAACCAGACAGCCTATATATATCTACGCATGGAGCCATTAACATCCGTTCGTGGTTTGTTATTCTTGTGAAACTTCAGTAGGGGAAGGGAGGGAGGGTGAAGAGGGAAAGTCCAAATCATGTGTCCTCGCAGAGGACATCGAGCACTCAGCAAGTTGGGAAAGTGGAAGCTCACACCCCGTCGAGATACAGCAGCCCCACACCACTTTTCTTCATTTCAAAACTGAAAGCACGGCAGAGACAAGAACGTCAAGGAGCAGGGAGATAAATGTAGAAACTGATGTCGTGTCACGCTCTCATAAAAGGCCTGGGTACACCTACAGAGCCTTCCTTATGACTGTCATATAAACATTACACCAGGGCTGTGTACAGGAGATTAAACGGGAGGGGAGGGAAGCTTCACATGTGTCATGCTACCAAAGGTTATTTTAGGATCAGCTTAGAAGCTGAGTAGTGGGTGGCAGCTGATTATATTACCGCAGGCATATTTAAATATCATGGGCCCGAACTCTCATCAGGATCTTTCATATGAAGGGTTGTGGCTGCACTGTGACCTCAGCTTGGAACCCGGCCTGCAGAGCCGTCCGCTCCCCCGGGAAGGTGCTGATCCTCCCGGGGCGTGAGCCGCCCCTCAGAGCAGGGCCCAGCACTTTGGCTTGAAGGCCCATGTTTCTTCAAGGAACAATGTCAAGGAACATACCCGTGACCAAAGCAGGATTTTCCCAGCAAGAGCCATGAATCATGGTGAACTGTCATGAGGACGGAGAATACTTGGGGACAAAGCACATGCAAGTACCACACAGACAGACCTACATGGCCATGTTGTGGCAGAGATGTTACCACATCAGCCAGTGCCACACCACACTTTACCCACCTCTGTGCAGGACACAAATCTCAGAAAAAGCTCAACCACTACTTTTAGAGCTCCAGCTGTCAGTAGATCTTGATGGTAACAGCAGCTGAAGTAGAGCTTTGGAGGAGTACAGCCCAGCTCACCATGCATTCAGAAAAATCTCTATGTAAGGGACTCTAAGACCTAAGAAATGCCTCTGCTGTCCCCTGTGAGCAGCAGTCTTCACAATTACGAGCCAGAACAACACTACCTAGTCACAGAGTCATGTCCATGGCTTTAGATCACCAAGCAATGCTGCAAGTCCTGTCTGTAAACGGCCTAATACAAGGAGACTTAGAGGCACGTTCATACCCAGAGTGACCACTCAGCAGAGTGCCTAATGGCAGTGCTGCTCTCGTATACAGACAGACAGCCCCCTAAAAAAAAATTCTCCAAAATGACAAGAAAAGCAGGCACTTAATTCTTGAATGTTGCCAGGACCTCAAAGTTACAATTAAAAAAAAAAAAATCTTATTATACATATACATACATATTTAAGATATGTAAACACAGATATGTATATATACATGTATAAGCATATATTAACATATATCATATCTTATATATTGGTGTTACATAGATTATAGATGTTGATGTAACCTAGATATTAGTATATATTTAACAGGTATTAATAGTTTCCCTGTCAATCTCTTCCAGATTTCTGTACCAAACCCCTGGTTCATAATCAGATCCATTTAATTCTTTTCAAGGCTTACAGCACAGTTTTGCAGTGGTACTTGTATAAAATCTGCAAACATTTATTGGAGCTTTTAAAAGAGCTTTATGTTAAAAATGAACCATTACCCTGAAAAGTAGCTAATTGTATCTTAATAAATTTGTAGCTGCTAAGCCATCCAAAACCACTACACAAAAGTCAGCTTCACTTTAGTTCAGATGTAGCTCCTCTCCCATTTTTAACTACTCCAAGATTTTGGTACCTTTGACTACATTGATGGGCTCATTTGATTAAAACCAACTATTTCAACTGCGATTTTTGGATGAAGCACTCTGTTTGTCAGGTTTTGCAGGCATGGAAGTATAAATGAAATCTGAAATCTGGGACTCAGTTTGGGTGGGCAACGCTCCTTCAAGTTGTAAAAGCATTCAAATAACACCAGATGTTAACTGCTCCTCTGGCTTCATCATCTAATGAGACATCGCTTCTTGGCTTTTTTCAGCACAGTAGGATCATTCATCACACGGCCGCATTCCCCTGGTTTTGGCCTCGAACGCGAGTTAGAATCGGCTAATGCTGCACCTGGGTCTTGGTTGGGATCGAAGAGAACAAGATGCCAAGCATTGCCCATCACGCCTGTTCAAGCATTCCCAGTAGAGAAACGACTGTTACTACCCTAGCAGAAAGGAGTTATTTAGTTGCACAAAAGGGGCCTCCAGTGAACTCCAAGATGATCTACCCCATACAGCAGCTAGCCAACAAACTAAATACAACGTATACTGTAGTGGGGGTACGACACAGGCTGAGCGATACAAATTTCTAAGGCAGGTACACGATGCTACTAACGCAGTAACAGAACAATAGAAATGGGTGCAAACACCAGAAACTAATGCAATCCATATTGGTAAACACTGTGCCAAAAATCATACCAATGCCACTTTCACTTCCATTAGTTCAGTGCATATACACTCACTAAAAAAAAAAAATTAAAAAAAAAATCAATAAATTATCTTTTAAAAATTATTATCCAAGTAAAGGGAGGAAATTAAGTCCTTCACCCACAAAGTTTCACTTGTTTCAACCAAATTCACACAACTGCAAAGGCAAAAGAACCACAATAACCACTAACTTACATCACCTGCCAGAAACAAAATCACCTCTACAGTTTGCAATTCAGGTTAATCTACTTAGTTTTAGGACAAATCACTTCTCATTAACTTAGTGCAACTACACTCTTTGGGAGGAGAAGGTCACACTACCCACCAAAGAGAAAAACCACACATTCCCAGTGGACCAAACCATGACACTTCATTGAAAGATTCTTTTTAGCCACCTTCTGGATAGCTCCAAATCAGTGAGAAGTATTTATTTCCATAACTTCAAGTTAACCTTTAATAAAGAACTCCGATTGTTTCTCCACTGTAAACCAGGTTGCCTGACAGTGTTTGGAAGATAACTAGTCCACCTCCGAGCCCATGGGCACGCACAATTGTGTTAGTGCATAACCAAGACAGCGAACTACCCATTTCTCTCTTGGTCAAGCAGTTCCATACCGGAGACTCCTGTCATGCTACTCAGCTGAGTTATTACTCATTGAAAAAGAACAGCAAGTAACTTCTGAACCATTTTACAGGCAACGGTCGTTTTCACCCCTCCTACATAAACTGAAATGCCAAATACCAAGCCTATTTGTAGCAGTCAAGATTAGTTCTAACTGGCAAATCACTGAAAGGATAAACTGATCTGAATGTTTATCTAAATACTAGTAATTATTCTTACTTGTTAGTTTGTTGTACTCCAAATGCACAAAGTACTTAAGATAACAGAGAAAGTTCGATCCTTGCCGGGAGGAACTCCCATGAGTAGGAAAGAAACCAAAGACAGATGAAACTGCAAGAGAAAGCGATCCCAGTTTACAACCAGCTTGTGACAGCAGGGACACGGATCCTGGTTTTCATTCTGCACAAACCTCTTTTAGCCTCTACTAGAACTACTCCAAAAGGAAGATGACCCATTGCTAGATATTCATGATGTTACATAAAACTGTAACTCTCTGCATCAACACAACAGAGTACAAGAAGGAGATGTCCTACAGACAGTCCTCTAGGACTTCATCCTCTTGGCTTTTACGGATGTTATTACCATCTTAAGAGGGTCACTCTGGTGGCACAGGACAGTAGGTCACCTTTGGGGACTACACACATGTTCAGATTCAGAGGAAAGAAATCTTGAGAATCAAACAGCCCAACTCCCTTGATTTTGCTCCTACCAAACAGAGCATACCCACGTGAAGACACATCTAATGCAATTTACTGATTATATCTGCGTGCAGTTGGAGTTGGTGATTGCTGGCACCACAAGCCAGCACAGTGTCCCAGTACCTCAATCCCATGCAAACATTCAGGTTTAGCTGTGATCGCTCTGAAGGCAATCAGCGTGCAAGATCATTACCAACCAGCCTCACGCAGCTATACCTTGAAAAGTGACTCCATGAAAGTGGTATGAGGGTGAGGTAGGAAGGAAAGAGGAGTGTAGTGTTTGTCTCCTTTTAACTTTCCATCTCACATGTGTTCAGCGCCATGTCTGAACATGTTTAGACACTTCTTCCCCTCCCCACTTATCCTTTTCCCAAATGCTTGTCCTACAAATTATATCTGGGATCTGAAAATTAAGCTGAATTCTTTCCTTCTCTTTCTTATGCACACAGAGTAATAAAGAGACTTTGCAATCCAAATTCTGCACTTGTGTACACCTGCGTTAACCCCATTGTCCTCAAATTATTCCCTTAACAATGGCTGTGGGTTTGTACAGGTGTTGAACAAGCTCCGTAATTGGAATTTACAAACAATTCCAACAGCAAGGGGAGGGAAAAAAAAAAAAAAAAAAAAAAAAAAGAGAGCTCACTCCTTGTGGCATTAGCTAACATGTTCAAGGAGCAGAAAAAAAAATAAAAACAAATTTAAAAGGTATTCAGGTATGTGGAGATCCTGACAGGCAACTCATGAGAATTCCAAAAACTGCCCATTTTCTACTTAGATCTACAAACTAAAGCAACAGTAGGGACTGTAAATGAGAAACTTTTGCTTCTCATTTGCACCATCTTTCCAGTATTCTCTTTAGCCTCTTTCCCACTTCACTATTTCGTTTTCAAAATAAACTTTGTAAGCTTCCCCTTGGGATCACAAAATTAGGCCAACAATCCTACAAGTCCAAACGCACGGACCCAGCTGGGCTGAGGACAATTCTTCAGAGGGCTGACATGGAGGTGAGCCCGGCGCATGTGCGGGATTCGAAGCCATATTTGCACCAGCAGCTCTCAGGAAGGGAAGCACCTCCAGACCAAGCTTACCATCACATTACGAAACAACCCCAACAGGAGGCAGAAAAGCAAGACGGGACCAGGCAGAAAAGCAGGGTCAAGGAAATGCCACACAACGAGAAGAGGATATCGGCTGCTCTGCGTCACCACCTGCTTTTCTAGGCCAAGCTAGATTTTTAATAGCTGTAAAATCAAATAAAAGCTTTCTGCTGCTGTCATGAGCTCTTGCTTGAGACCATGACTTAAAATCAGCCTCCTCTAGCCTTTTCTCTCAGTGTATCCTGAGGCCAGGACATCAACTGCAGATGTAGTTAGGCTTTCTTGTGATGGATAACTTGGTCATAACAGTCTAACAGGAAAGGTTATCCGGCCGGCAAATTAAAGAGATCAGTGACTTTATAGAGCCAGCAATTACTCCTTAGTGATGGAGCTTTACTACAGAACACTCATTACTGAAGAGATGCCAGTTACTGACAAATTACCAAACTAAGAAATTAATTATCAGCTGAGAAAATAATGCACAAGGGATAGGACTGAGAAAGCTATGTTCAAGAGAGGTCCATAATTTGCAACAAGTACATTCTAATCAACAATTAGTCCTGGTACAATTAGTACCACACTGGGTACTCTTTCAGGATGGCAGATATCACAACTGGTCTGCAAACCATCAATGGTTGAGACGAAACAGCACCATCTGAAAATGGAGACATTGTTTAACCTGACCACGACATCGTCCTACACACAGACCCCACTCTATGCTCCAACACTGCATAAGCAACTCAGCACTACTGCCAGGAAAATCATCGTCTCCCAACTCCTCCTTGCGCCTAATAAGACAACTTCAACATGTTCAGAAAACCTTCTCGTATGCACGTACCAGCTCACGGACAAGGCAAGTGAACTAGGGGAACACGTGCTCTGAGGAAACACGCGCAAAGTGTGCTTTGCTCAATGGCAACCGGCATTTTTGCAATGCAAACTTCAAGACAAGCAATGTTTCCACAGCTTTTTTCATGCTAGAGGCTGACTCTGAAGAGGAGAGGGAAAAAAAAAAAAAAAAAAAAAAAAAAGAAAAAAGAAAGCAACCAAAACAACCCAACAAACCTGCTTTTTGCTATAAATATAAAAAGATCTAGCCAAATTCTTCATTATCCAGTGGAAAATAATTCAGGAGGGTGGAGGTGAAGAAAAAATGTCCATACACAAAAACCGCACACGACCTCTGAGCTACAACTTTCACAGCCATGAGTATTTATTAGCTTTAATACTGTTTCTCTAATCAGTAGTAAGACTTTCCTTTTTCCTCCGGTCTGTCTTAGAAACCCGGTGCTGGCTGATCCCAGGTCTCCAGGACAGAAGAAGTGGGGATGAATTAGACATAGAACATGGTCCCAACAAGACGCCTAACGAGCCATGCCACAGGCCTTGAAGGCAACGTGACACAGAGAAACACAAGACAGAGCAAAGGCATCAGCCTGAAGGGCTCCTCTCTGCCTCTGCATTCAGATGTAGTGGTGAAGGAAGGGGAGAAACACAACGCTGACTAAACAATTAAGTAAAATAGCCAAGGTCGCTACCTCCAAGCCTTTACAAAGCAGAGATCCTACATTATTTCAGGGAGAACAAATAAAAGGCAATCACAAAGCCTGAACAGCAAAGTAAATGGACATGAAAATGACTAACTTTGCACTCAATGTGATTATTGAAATAAATCAAGGAGCTTAATATCTTATTATTTTTAAAAGTAAAGGCGTACAAGGAAATTTAGCAGTCACATTTTCTTGCTTGGGCGAGAACATGCACACTGCTCGCTCGCTCCTTCTCTCCTATGCTTCTCTGTGTAGCATCTGACCAACAGGAGTCCAGCCTGAGGCCTCCAGACACTCCTGCACTGCACACAGCAACTCTGATTTTCACAGTTTTATTTGGCTTGTTCACAAGACTCAGACTCACGTAATCCATGGGCCCGATCCTTCTCCTAGTAAGAGCAATGGCAAAATTCCAGCTGATTCAGTAGTTCTGGACAGGCCTTGCAGTGGCAAGAGGATAAACTTTAAGGGTCCAAGTCTTATTCATTCACTCTTCTTGCTTCCGCAAGTAATCCTATTAAAAATAATGGGACTGCTCCTAAGAGTCAAAGATGTGCGATAGAATAAGAGGAAAAACTGACTGAGAAATATTCAGGGTTCCCCCTCCAGCAGAGCACAATCGCATTCCCCAGAGCATGCTCTTATTTCTCTATATCGCATTTGAGCACTAATAAAAAAATAAAATAAAATAAAACAAACAAAAGCGAAATGCCTGAAAACGTCACCAGAGGCAGGAAGAAGAAACCTAAGTCCTCCTTCTTTTAAAACAAGGGCAATCAAATGATGAGTAGCTGCAAATGTGGCCACACACACACACTCCTTCATATACACATACATACACAGAGGCAGTTCATCAGAAGTGAATCGGAGGGAGAAAGATGAATTTGAACCCTTTATCCCCTGTCCTTTATAAAGGCTGCCACTCAGTAAACGGAGATTGCTCTAATTACTGTGACAATTCTGCACCCCGTTCAAACAACTTTTGTGTTCTGGACAGGTTTCTCTGCGAGTTTGAAATTCTTGGCCTGAGAACCACTCTTGTCTAAAAGAGGTTTCTCGTTGCAAGCACAGAATGCAACACTAACAAGTTGTCCCTCTTTTCAGCTCCTTTCATTCTCCTCTTTTCCAATTGCCTGATTCAGGGCTTAATGGAAACTTGTCAAGGCTTTTCTTCCCACAAACCCTGTAGAGCCCCAAGGCAATCTGTGCACAGAGTAACCACAGGAATCTCATATTGTCAATTAAAATTGAATAGACACCTGATAACCGAGTATACATTCACGATAATATACATCACATGCATACACACAGATGTGCCCATGTAACATGTTCAACACCCGCGTCTGGGCGCACCAGCAGCGCGGCGACGCGCCAGTTCCCATTTACAACCACTCAGCTACACCCAAGTTCTAGTTTTCACTTTTTAACTTCATATTTATGAAGTAAATAAGTACTGCAGTTGAGTAACAGATTTCAATGGAAAATAAACTAACAACATATACCAGGCATTTGGCCTTTAATAATCCCTTGGGATTGTAAGGATATTTAGCTGCTATCCAGATAAAATAAGCTCTATGGATATTCCTTACACAGTGGTTTTGCGACCGGTACAGTAGTTATGTTTGTGACTAGCTCCTGTAAAGCACCTTTTTTTTTTTGCCCCCTTTTCCTTTTTTTAATTGACACAGACATGCTTTAAGCTACATTTTATAGTGGAGTTTAAGAACTAAAGAAAAAAACATAGAGGAATACAACAGGAATCAGAAGTAAACTGAGACATTTGGTTAATAATAATAAAAATCTCAAAAACTGGACTTCCAGACAGACAACTATAATCTGTAACTCCTTTCAAAGGGAAAAAACCTTCTTCACAATGTCCCAGAGAAAACAAAGGTAGAAAGACTGAGTGCCATCTTATTCTTCTGATATGTTCATTCAAGGTCACACCTTCCTGTGGATTCTTTAATATTGGCAACATTTACAACGGCGTAATTTCAATAGTAGTCTGCTCAGTCTGGGCGTAGATCAATGCAGCATCTATGTGCCTCTTCCAGACCTTGCCTGTGTCAAAGTAGTGGCCCTGGTTTTACAAATCTCCTAGATCTAATTAAACCAGTGCAAACCTCTTATGTGTATGCTCCCAAACCAGTTCACTGGTTTAACCAAGTTAAAATTACTCAGGCTAGGGTTTAAAGCAGTTCCAAGAGAACCTTTATTAAATATTTGCATCAGTTAAAACCAGAAATCAATGTAGTGGCTTGTCTCTAGAATAGAACGGCCTATAGCCTCAGACTTTCCAGATCACTATTTAAGGAGTCACTGACTCCAGTGGGAGTTTGGATGTGCTCAGAGAGGTACGCCTCCACCTTTACTTGCTTTATTTTTCCCTTTCTTAAAATAAGATAATTTGTTTCTATTGTATCGACATCTAAGAATATCCCCCAGAAAGTCCCTTTGCAGTATTTTCAGTCTGGTATTTTCAAACTGTTACTTCCCACAACCTCCTTTTGGATTTTTTTGGTGTTTCAGCTGCATCACCACCACTACTGAATTAAAAAGCAGAGACTGATTCTGGTGTATACAGCATCTTTCACACCAGAGATACTCTGGAGAGCCCTATAAAACTGCAAGATAGATGCTGGTCGAGCACAATTATATATTCATACTTGGTAGCCATTAGGTGTGCAATCATACTTCCCATGGAGCCTAGGGCATTAAAACCTGTTCTGCCAAGAGGGTAAAACAGTTAGGCAGGACTAACTGTATCAGTAAGACTAACAAAATGGTTATGGGACCTTTAACACCGCAGAGAGTCCCTCCTGAATTCAGTCTCAGTTCCTGGCCGAATACCTGCAGGAGTTTGGTACCCGAAATATCTGACCCAAAAAAGCAGCTGCCCTCCCATCTTCTCCCTCCTCGTGCTTCCTTCAGCAAGCAGCAAAAGCATTTCAAACAACGCAAATCCATTCTTTGCTCACCAAAGCCTACTTCTCTCCTATAATTTCTATCATTTTACTGTCATCATTTCTTCTTTGCTGAAACCAGCAGCATATGAGTCAGAGAACAATCATTAACTTTTACAACTTCCATACAAATCCACCTACTCATATGAGAAAAGCAGTATTGACATGCAACACAGCCTTGGACCAAATCCTCATCCTGCCAGGATGCCCTGCGCTTCTGTGGGAAAGTCAGATACTGCAGAAGCAGGAGCTCATTTAAGAAAGTACCACTGGAAACAGAATTATTTTTTTTCCCCCAAGAGCGAAGGATGCCACAGAAGCAGCAATATATCAATATGACATTTAGTTAAGTTTGGCTTTTTCGATACCTTTATCCACTTTTGAAGAAGCTGGCCATTGGTTCAAGACACACGGGGCCTGATCCAAAGCCCTTCGTTATTAATAGAAGCCTTTTTCCACTGACTTCAATGGATCTTGGACCAAGCCCAAGGAAGACAAGATTTCACAGCAGTAAGAGTGACACACATTCTCCGCATTCAAAAAAAAAAAAACAATACACGGCATTTACGATGTCAATCTGTATAGCGTAGTTTTGTTTGTGTTTTGCTTTTTTAAAATAGGCTCTAGGCTGTCGGATTAATGCACCCAAAAAGTCTCAGAAGTTGGAAGGAATTACGGGCAGATAAAAACCACCATGGTGAGATGTATAATATTCCCAGTATTTCCCCCAACTGGAATGAATACGAAGGCATCCTCTACTGCAACATTTCTCATAACTTGCTGCAGCCACACTTTAAAGTGTCCCCTCATTATAAACTTCTCTAGTAACAGCTACAACGTTACCCATAATGAATTAATTTGTATTAATATGGCTATCACACACATTTCCATATGAAACCCATTGTTCTGGAGCATTAATAAAAACCTCACCAAGCAAAGTAACGTGGTACTCCTATATTTAGTTTAAAGAAATTTAAAATAAATACATTAAAACAAAATTGCTAATATCTTTAGTACATCATAATTGGCACAGCAAGCAGAAACCCAGTTATCTCCTCAGGACGTATTTATAGCATCACCCTTCCCCATTCATTCCGCATTTTCTTAGAGAATCTGCTGTACCCTACATCTGCAATTCATTGACTTTACAATTTACCACATGTTGAGATGGAGAGGTCTCAGCTCCATTTGAATCACTGCACAAATATGCAAGTGATTTATCGTTTTAAAACTGAAGACTGCAGAAGAACGACTCCACTTTTCCTGAACATTACTCCTTCTGGCAGACCATGAACAATTACAGCGCGTACTAATTAAGCTCTGTAAATGTGCTGTGCCCTGCTAATGCCTACCAGGCCTCAAATTTAGTTGCATGAAGCCAAACTTCAGCCAGCGACTTAACTCATTCAGCACTGCCCGGTTGCCTGAGCGTGACCCCACGAAGAATAAGGGTCGAGGGTTTAGCCGACCTAAAACAAAGGCGCGAGACTGAACAGATTTTGCCGGAAAGAATCGGAGTGGGGGGAGATGCCGGAGGGAGGGGGTGGGAAGCGTCCTGGGAACCGGAGGAACATCCTTGTTGATAACCTGTTAAAAAGGTACAATACCACACCAGCTTTGCAGCGCGGTGCTGGGGGATTCAGATCTGTCCCTGGGGGCTAATAAGCCACAGTGCTCCGTTGATTAGAGAAATGCATAAAACCTTCAACAAAACTGTACAGCTATTTGTGGAAGGGCCAAATTGACAGCCCCCTCATTTTTTTCCTGAGTCGGGTTTTACATGGCTCGTAGAAGAAAAACATATGGGCGAAGGAGCGCAGCTTTCCACCACACACATAACCCTGCCTTTCTCTTAAATGAGTCTCCAAGCACAACAGTAACCTACGGGGAACCCAAAATCAACTGCTGGAGAAATTAAAGCTAAAAGTAATACCTAGGCATATTTGACTAATCACATTATCTTCTGAAAACACACACACACTCCCAGCACAGACAAGACAGCAGCTCTTCAAATCTGACCATCCACTCTCGGAAAGCATGTTTAACAGGGAGCGAGCTGAGAATAACAAGCTTTGCAGAGTGAAGCAGTGCTCCTCCTCGGGCCCCAGACTACCCTGACACTTAAGAGTCAATCCCCAGATCCCAAGCTTCCCCTCCAACCATCGGCTCAAACACTGGCGTTCTTTACCCCCCTCAAGTTTCTACCTCCTCGGCTCTAGCATCCCTCCTTTGTCCTCCAATTACTCTCCAGCAGCCTCCGTTCTCCCTGTGTCTCCCCCCAGTTACCCCCTCAGCACGTCCCTCGACTCCCCTCGCCCCTCCACACTGACCTCTCCCTCCATCCCAGGCTGTCCCTTCCAGCAGGACACAGGGCTTCTCCCCTAAAAAGTATCTCTAACCTCAACACTGCAATCCCTTCAGCGCATGTTTTCCCTGAACACGGGCTTTTGCAGATTTCTAAGAGGCCCTGTTTTATACGCACAGAACAGTCCAATACATGCATTTCCAAGCATCCACCTTCTGCATCAAACCTGATGCAGGCTTTTTTTTTTTTTTTTCCTCCCTGGCTCAGTGGTTTGTGAGAAAATTAAAGGACATTTCCAGGTGTCATCCGTCTTTAAATGTTTGCTTGTGTGGTACCAAGGAAATGGTACCAAGGAAATGGCACCGCCCAGACCTCTGCAAAGGATGTGAGCTGTGCTAAACTTCTGCCCTCCTTGAGCCTGCGTCACGCACAGCCCAGCCTTTACAGCACCGCAAGCGTTAATTATAAACTTTGGAGCCTATGTTAAAAAAAAAAAAAAAAAAAAAAAGGCACAACATAAACCAGCAGTTGGGAGGAGGAGCAGACATATTCTTTGCTTTTGGGTGGGGAAAGAGAAAGGATTTCCATATCTCCCCCCCACACCACACTCCATCTCTCATTGCTTATAATTAGTGAAAGAAATTTGACCCACTGCCAGTGTCTGTGGACCTTGGATATTATAAGGCCAGCGTGGCGTCAAATATCTTAACATTCATAAGTGTTATAGGCTGTAAATAAACCCCGTGGATTTATGACCCTACGGTGCTTGCCAGCAAACGACTGTGGCACATTTCTTTCAGCAGACCTGTCGAGGTGCAAGTTTGCCTTTGGTTGTAAAATTAACCATTTCCTTCACAAATGTGCCCAATTAGAAGTCAAAAGTTTCAAGGCTTACTTACATATTTGCCAGGACGTGGTACTGAGGGGACGCCCGGGGAACAGAGCTTTAAAATTCCCCCCCCAGGCCTCCAAAGCAAAACTTCTCACAACAGCCCCAGTGTGAGAGCAAAGTGTCTTATTTCACAAAAAAAAAAAAAAAAAAAAAAAGCTCAAAAAAAAAAAAAATCCCAAACTGACAATCCCGAGTGCTTTTCTATTTCTATGTACCTATGGCCAGCCCTCATTTTTGGCTGCTCTGGCTGGGGGGAGCAGGCGTCTCCCCCCGGGCTGTGCCTGGAGAAGGATCTCCTCCCTTCCCCCAGGATAATGTCATCTGCTTCCTGTGGAGGAGAGCATTTGCTAAATCCAGGTTGTCTCATGCTTAACTGCCAATAATCCAACTTCCACATAACTCCCAGACAGCTGGGAAAAGGTCCTCAGAGTTTTTAGTCATGGTACAGAAACACACGTCCACACAAAAAATCTGCAGCTGTCCTTTTCCTCTACACCACATTTTTTATCTGATTTTGGGGCCCAGTCATGAAAAGTCTGACAAATTTAAAACATTTTTACCTACATTCTGGTTTACAAGCTCCAATGAAAGCTGGAGCATACTCCCCCCCCCCCATCTTCAACTGACAAATCAGCACATATTTGCTTGAACAAAAAACGAAGAGGAAGGAAGAAAAAAAAATCCTACTCAACATCATCAGGCCATGTATGAATGTATTCAAAGAACCTGGAAAGGCATCTACTGTATTTTTTTTTTTCAGTACAGATCAGCCACTGGTGCACCTATTAAAATTGTTCGATTTCCAAAGCAAATATTATTTTTAATGAAGTGCAGTCCTGCAATTATCCTGTACACTCAAGTAACAGTACTGCATTATATTGTTTTGCAAGGTTTCAGAAACATGAAACTTTTCCCTAACAAATTTTCATAGCCCCCTAAAGAGAAGCTGATTGACTAAGCAATGCAGCATTTGCTCCAGAATGAAATCTTATCAGGAGGAAAAAAAAAAAAAAAAAAAAAAAAAAAAAAAAAAAAAAGGAGAGCATTAAAAATAAATCGGCTTCTCTACCGAAAACAAGTTAACAAACACGGTCTGTTTGCCATTGTATACCAGCTATGCTAATGCTATAGCAGAGTGATTCAGCAATCTACCTAATTAAGCATGAGGAAAGTTTCTTTATGGAGGTTCCATTTGATTTATGCCACAGGATCATCAGTTCTTATTTAAGAGCTTGTTTTTACACAAGTCCGGGAACTTTATTAAAAGCATGTCCGCTCATATATATATTTTTTTAAATAAAGCAAATAATTCACTCTCCACTGAATAGCTATGTATCATAAAGTATCAAAGTGCTGACACACTAAGTTGTATCTACATTATTAAGCTAGTTGGTGGACGTTAATACTATAATCCATACTGCAGACATTAAACCTCAACCATAAAGATTAGTAAAGAATTAATATTGTCACATCGAGACTGAAACCTTAACACGCCAGCCATAAATATTTCTGAAGGAGATGAAAAACAATTAGCATAAATACCAAAGAAGGGCAAGAACACCTGTTCTTTTTCAGTGCGATAAGCATTTTATTGTTCTCTATTTAAAATGTAATGACCTGTGTAATTACAGTAATATTACATTGTATTGCAAGGGCTTGGAATGTCACACTTTGAAAAGTGTTGTCAAAACAATTGGAGGGAGGGAAAAAAAAAGGACCACCATTAACCCTTCACACCCCAGGGTCTACAGCTTTTGTATTAGGAAGGATTATGTTGTTTGATTCAGCAGATAAAGAAAAACATCCATTTTTCAAGTCAATTAAAGAAAAGAGTTTCTTCCTGAAGGTAAAATCTATGCGAGGGGGCTGCCTTCCACCACAGCTATTCCCAGCTCCCAAACTCCAGGACCAAACGCAAGCTCGCTCCTCCAGCCCCACGCAGCAAGCAGCAGTTTAGGGGAAAGGAAGATGCACCAGCACTAGAAAAAACGAGAATATCTGCCAGCAGGGCTTTCTCAAATCACAACGCATCTATTTGCTCACCAAAAGCATTAACCAAGCTGGAAATTTAGGGTAAAAATTCAATACACCACTTCTTCATTTTTCAACTCTGAAAGGAAAACATTCTCCTTTATTATTCCTAACAGGCCCTCCGCGAGTGCAGGTAGGGAACTGGCACTCTCGGATGCATTACTTCATTACTATTTGACTAGACCTCTACTTAACACTCATCTATTCTCACAAGCAATCCACAGTATTTCACCAAAAGCAAGATGAACATGCAAAAAAAAAATCTCTGACTTTTAAAAATCAAGTCATTCCTATCAAGCTTCATAAAGAGTTTGCAGTATTTAAAGCATTATTCTTGAGATTATATATTATTCATCATAAGCAGATTTTATGATACTTCATAATTCTTCACATTCCTCAAGCAGTAAAGCAGAAATTGCTGCCCACGAGTTTGCTCTTGAACAGACGATTACAGGTACATTTACAAAACACATTAATCCCGCTACACGCCCAAATAAAACAAAAAGGAAAAAATCCAGGGAAAAAAAACCAACCAAAAAAAACCACACCCACAGACCTTTAAGATTCTACAACAGCAAAAGGAAAGGAAAAGCAATTTTGCTACATATCTGCATCACCTCTTTACCCTGCATGCTCTAAAACTCACCAAATAGGGCTTCGGGGAAAAACTACATAAATAAAAATAAAATTCATAATTATGCAGAATCATCTATACCTTTTCAGCCTGTCCTTAAAAAAAAAAAAAAAAAAAACACCCACAGGTGAGAGAAAGATCTAGTTCATCTGGAATCGAAGGCTGGTACAGCAGAGAACTAGAATCCACCTAAAACCAGTGTGTGACAGACAACAGCTATCCCGCTGAATCTTTATAATATTCTGCTCTCAGGCCTAAATAAACAACTTTAATTTTTCTTGGCTATAATTAAGTGGCAGGCAAACAAACAAGCATACGGAATGTGAAAGAATAAGGTTAAGACGATAGGAGAAGGCTGCTGGAGCCTGGATGTGGAAAGAAGAAAATTGCCTATTGAGTGTGGAAATATCCTTTCAGAATCCATCTGATAACACAAGCAGGCCACCTGCTATACCAACAATAAACCAACCTGTCATCTTTTGTACAGCACCTTTAGTTCACACAAACCCAACATTCCTGTGGAGGCCTTTTCTAACTGGGGCGGGGAGGGGGGGGGGGCAAGGGGAGGAAGAACATGTCCAGGAAAGCTAATTGCTGAAGGATCCTACCTTCATATGCTGAGGGGAAAAAGGATCTGCAATCAAGGCAATGAGGAAAAAAAAAATAAAAAACTGTGGCTGTTGTAAGAAAAAAATGCCTGAAAAAAAAAAAAAGCTGCAGAGGTGTGCTTCCTATTAGACTGCACTTGGAACAGTGGAATGCATTTAAGGTAAAAAGGAGGAAAGGAAAAAAAAAAGGAATACAAAGCTTCACAATTTGCAACAAAGTGATTTTTAACAAAGATTGTTTTGCCATCTGGATCCTGGTGCTTATAGAATTTGGAATTTATCACCATCATCCATATACATGTGGGTGACCGTATTCAAAAGGAAAAATATAATGCATTCAGCCCCTGAATTCCCCTCCCAATCATTACAATTGCAAACTGCGGTTACCCCTGTGCTACTGTCCCAGAAATCACCTCCTTGCCAGAAGAGCCTTACGAGCTACCAAAAGACAACCCTACCACGGCCCTAAAATACATGCAAAGTCAGAAAAACCTTCCTTACTACCCCCCTGCCACTCTGCGTTTACTGGCCTGTGCCTACTGACGCTTTACTAAGTGAAAACACGACTGACCCGATGTTTAATATTTTAATGCTTTAAAACACTTGTAGATCTGATACACTGAAGTTGTCCAAGCCCTCACTCATTAGTACGGCTCCAACATCTACCGAACAGTAGATCTATTATTGTAAATCGCTATCTCGTGTTACCACAAGGAAGGAGAAAAAAAAAAAAAAAAAAGTGTATAAACACACATGGTGACCGTGGGGACGCTTCAGATTTAGAAACACCCAAAGAAACCAAACAGTAACGCTAAACCCACCGGTAGGAACGCATTATTTTGTAGTCCCAGTGGATTTAGCCTTTTTAGCTAATATATATATATATATTTTTTTTTTAAGTCTTGAAAAGAAAAGGTGACACTTGAGAATTCTGATCAGAGCACACGGTCGGTGACGCGACGAGCAGAAAAACAGCTGGGACTCCAAACCCACCAGCAGCCCCCAAAGTTTCCTGGGATCTCGGCTCAAACTTGCCCTACCTCCAGGCACAGGCGTGCAGACCAGCACACCCCTGCCGCTGAACCCGAGGTTTAAAATAAAAAAAAAAAAAAAAAAAAAAATAAAAACCACCCAGCAAAAGAAAAAACAACAACAAAAAACCGGACGCTTTCAGCAAATTGTTTTTCTGCCAGCACACTTCCAGGAGGAATTTTGCTCGACTTGTTTGATTATTTTTTGTTGTTGTTGTTGTTATTAGAGCTAAGCTAGGCGATTTCTGTTTCCGGACTCAGCCCCTCCGCTCTGCCCTAGCCCCCAGCTGCCCCCCCCCTCCCGCCCCCCAGCCCCGCAAGGCACACACGAAGCCAGAGCCGCTTCGGGGCTGCTCCCCACGGCACAGCCCAGGTGAGGAGGGGTCCGGCCGCCTCTGGGCCGGGGTGCCGGCTTCCAGCCCCCCCCTCGCCCTCGGGCCCGGGCCGCCATCCCCGGCAGGCGCCGAATCGCCGCGGGGGCCGCCCGCGCTGAGTCCGGACACAACTCGCGGCGCCCGCGGCCGGGAGGGGACAATGAGATCGCCGCTCCCGCGGGGCAGGGGGGGCGGGAGAGAGCAGGAGAGGGTTAAGGGGGAAGGAAAAGGGAGCGGGGGGGAAGAGCCGGCCCAGCCGCCGCGGAGGAAGGCAGGAGGCGGCGGATCACCATGGAAAACGGGGAGTTTGGAGGGAGCGGGTCCCAGACTCGGCCGGGAGAACACGGGCCCCATCCCCAGCGAAGGGGAGAGGGGAGTGCAGGAGAGGAGAAGGGGGAACAAACAAACAAACAAAAAAAAAAAAAAAAAGAAACGCCTTGCCTTTTTTTTTCTTTTTGAATTTCCAGTTTTGTTTTGAGGCTGGATTAGATGGTGTTTGGATTTTGTTAGTTTTTTTTTTTTCTTCTCCCCACCCCCACTCCCCCCTCCCGCAGGGGAGGTTACGAGGTCTCCAGAAAACTGCCCACAAAACTGAAAGTAAAAAAAAAAAAAAAAAAGTAAAAAAGAAAAAAAAGGAATATGGCGAAGTGTAAACAAACCCCCTCCCGCCGCGGCCCGCGGAGTTTGCAAAGTTTGCGGCGCGGGGGAGGGGGCGGCGAGAGCCGGGCCGGGCGGGCAACGGGGAGCGCGGCGGGGGGTGGGGGGAGCGGGGGGGGAAAGGAGATTTAAAAAAAAAAAAAAAAAAAAAAGAAAGGGACTTACCGTTCTGGCCGTTGGAGAGAGGGATCCATTGGGCAGATACGGGCTGCTGAGGTCGGGGATCATGATGAAGGGATAACCCGGGTATGGTGGGCCCTTAAACAACCCTCCATCTTGCCTCTTCGCAGCTAACATGGCGGGGAGACACGAGCGGGGAAGGAAGGGGGCAACAGGGGGGAGAGAAGGGAGGAGGTGGGGTAGAGGGGGGGAAGGAGGAAAACTTTTTTTAGAAAGTGTCCCAAAAAAAAAGAGGAGCCGGGCGCCCGGCGGAGGGGCGGCGGGCGGTGCGGGGCGGCCGGGCCCGCCGTACTCACCTTCCTCTAAACTTTCCCGGGATTTATCTCTGAAAGTTTCGGACCGAGGCGGGGGCCGCCGCTCCGCCTGGGAGCGAGCCGGGGGTCGGCGTGGGGCAAGGCGGGGAGGGGGGGTAAATTATTTTTTTTGGGGGGGGGGAGAGAAGGGGGGGAATAAAAGGAGGGAAAGGTGCAGGGAGGAGGTGGAAGGAGAAACAAACAGAACAAAAACAGAAGGCATCGTTACAAGTTGGTGCCGCGGAGGAAAAGTTGGGCGCCGGCGGGAGCGGGACCCGGCGCGGCACCCCCGGCCCCCGCCCGCCGCCCCGAAACGGCCCCGCGGGGGGCTTCCCCCGTACCTCCGAGTCTGAGGAGCTGTTTTGATTCGTTTCTGATTCATTGACGAGAGACGACTTGACATCAGCTAAATCCCTCTCCGCCGAGGAGTTCTCCGAGATCTTCTCCTCCTGCTCCCCTTCGTCTTTGAAAGAGATCAGTTCATCGTTGGCGCCCAGGTCGTCCCCTCCACCGCCGTTCAGCTGCGGCATTTTCCTCCTGGCTCACCCCACCAGCAGCAATTTTGCAAAAAGGGGAAGGGGGGAAAAAAAGAAAAAAAAAAAGAAGAAAAAAAAAAGAGGGGAATGGGGGGGAGGAAAAAGGAAAAAAGAAGAGGGGAGGGGGGGGAAAGTTTGCACCAAAAAAAGAAGAGTCCAAGGTGAAAGTTTTTTTTTTTTCTTTCCCCTTCTCTTTCCTCCTGGGGAGGGGAAAAGAGGGAGGAGGAGGGGAGGGAAATGTCTCTTCTTTGCTCCTTCGCACCAGTGACTTTAGGCTTCTTCCTTTCCTTCTTCGGGATTTTCTCTTTCTTTCTTCCAGGGAGCTGGTCGGCGTGCACTGCGCGCACACGCACTCACGCCCGCGCACGCACTCACGAAAAAAATTAATAATAATAATAAAAAAAAATATAGACGGGAGGGGGAGGGGGAGCGCGGGGGGGGGTTAAAAAAATAATAATGCAACAAACAAACCCAAGAAGTCAGCTGTAACGGGGGGGCAGCCGCCGCGGATATTGGGAGCCTGTGCCGCTCGGGTTTGAGTGAGTTGAAGTTGGACTGAGAGCTTTTCAGTTCAAAGGCGGCGCTGATTGACAGATAGAAAAAGGGGGATCGAAATCCGGAGGAACGGAGAAGTCTGGGATCCGGGATTATTGACAGGGAGCGAGAAACACACCAGGCACTTAATGAGATGCAGGAGGGGGCGGGGGCTCCCCGGTGACGTCTGCATAAATAAACAGGTCTGGGGCGCGGGAGGGGGAGGAGGAGGAGGAGGGTGGGGGAAGTAGGAAACCAACAATGATCCTTTTTGGCATGGGAGCGGGAGGGCGAGGGGCGGGGAGCGGGCTGGGGGGGCCGCCGCCGGAACGCAAACCGCGGGGGGGGGGGCGCAAAAAAAGAAAAAAAAAAAATTAGAAATCTGCGCTGTAACCCCGGACGGGGGTAGTAAGGGGAAAATCACCCAAACGACTGCCCCTGGCTCCGCTCCTCGCAGCGCGCTAACTTTTGCGTACCGAGCGTTACCCAGCGGGTCAGCTCCGCGGGCTCCCGCGGATGCGTCCCCTCCGGCCAGGCGCGCGTGTGACTACGGGCTGGGGTGGGGGCCTGCTTTTTTATTTAATTTTTTTTTTTTTTAAAACCGTTAACATTTTTTCTTTCCACTCGTTGGAGGTAGGAAACTCCAACCGTAGTAAACACTGTAATATAGTAAAACCTTTTTTTTTTTTTAAGCAGCACTTGGATTTATTATGGTTATAACACGCAGGATGAAAATGTGCGAGATCACTCACTGAAGATCAGATATTTCCAAATTATCTTATAGTAAGGCATAATATTTTTTGGTCCTTGATGTGAGGGAAAAAAAAAAAGGCGGAAAAGGAATGTGACTGCTAAGAAGTTAATTAGCATGGCAGGACGGGGAATCAAGGACTCCCAGACTTCAGAAGTGAAAAGTTGTGGCGATGGCGTAAACATCGCGCCGGGGGAAATCAAAGCGAAAGCGGGTCCTGGCGGGGGGGCAGTGCGGGAGTCCCCGCACCGCGCGGGGGTGGGGGGGACAGCCGCTTGGCTCCAGGGTCCAGAGGCAGCGGTTTTGTGAAGTCACCGGCCAAAGCTCTGCCTGCACGGCAACAAAATGGGGAGCAGAATAATGCAGATGCAAGAAATGGCATCTGTTACCCGAATATAATGTGGCGAGGGGAAGGGGAAAACAAATTGATCTTCCAGCAGTGACAAATTGTAACAATGGACGAGTCAATTGGAAACTTTAACATGGGCAAGGAACAAAAGGAGGGGAGCGGGGCGGGGGGGGAAAGTAATTTCAATGGGAATTAGTAAATTGCCTAATGGCAATGATGTTAGAAAGCAAGGGACAGCCTGTGCTAAATAATCCAAACATTCCTCCAGAAATCTAACCTGCTGCTCATACTAAGGGCCGTTCAGCACATAGGGTTTACAAAACAAAGCCAATTTGTCATGCAATATTTAGAGAGTTTGGGGGGTTCGGCTAAACTGTCTTCTATAAAAAGAATAATAAAAATAATAATACAGAGATCGACAAGGCTAACACGAATTCTCAGGCATTAAAAAGTTCACATAGAAATTTGCATACTAAAGGGAAAGATGCAGACAAAATAGAAATAAAAAAATCACTGCAACTTACAACTTTAATATTAATCAGTAAAGCAGAAGTAGAGTGAAAGGAAGCATGAAAAGAAGTAAAACAAATGTGTACATTTAATCAGACAGGATTGCATAGGACACAAAGAACAGGGCTAATTAGTCTCAGCAGGTAGGGACTAACCTTCAGACTTCATAAATAAATAAGTCTGTGAACAATGTCTAAGTGGGAATATGGAGACAGAAAAGGGATTATTTCAAGACACCAAGTAAAAACATGAAGAATGAAATACTTCACTGTTAACTCAATGTACAAATGCATTGAACAGTTTCTTTTTCCACTGGTCTTTTGGCTAACTTGTTTTTTACTTTCAGCAATTTTACTAAATGACTGTTTGTGGGCAGGCACACTCCCCGTTTGCCCCCGATTACGTACTTACTATCTTTGCTAACCAGTGCCTTGCAGAGTGACACCTTAACAAATATTCTCCATTTTTGTTTGCCTTTTGCTTTTTAAAATGCCTTTATATCCCAGAACAATATGAGATTAGAAATACAAATGTGACAGACTCCTATTTACTTTGCAGGGCCATGTGTTATAATTTGATCCAAATTAACAAAAACAGTTGCACAGTTTCGCTTTGTTTTTCAAAGCTCTTTTTACAATCTGGTGTGGGTTTGGTTTTGGTTTTGTTTTTTTTTTTTTTAACAAGTACACTTTTGCTTCAGTCCCGATGTAGTTGCTAACTCCTTGTTAAGCATCATCAAAAGTTGGTGTTCGAGACAGGCCCAGTCCTTGCCCAAAGCTGGTTGCAGAAGGGCCTGATTCTGCAGAGCCTCACATGTGTGAGTAACATTTCTGACAGCCTGTCTGTGAGGATGATGATGGACCTGGACTCCTCACACAAGTGACGTTACTCACGTGAGTCAATGTCGATAGAAGGGAGCTCAGGTTGTTCGCCCCAACAGCTCACGGTGGTCCTAGGTTAACTGGTGGCTTTTGGCTGGAAGGCCGAGGGGCTGTGCCCCAGCTGTGGAAGACGTTGCCCGTGCATGTTTGGACAGCTGGAATTCTGCCACCACAGTGGACTCAGAGGAGCCCCACGAAGGGCCGGGAAACTGCTTTCTAGCTTTCGTGGCAACATCGAGTTCTTCCTGTTGCAAACTTCTAGGGTTTTGTTTTCAAATTACAGCTTGTAGCTAGCTTGGTTTTGAAGTCCAGGTATTGTTGGTGATTACTAAACTGACATGGTTTAATTAAGGTAGTACAAGTCACTTAGGATAGCTCAAGGCATCTTTTTTGTATCCTTTTCCTCTGTGTTAACAGTTCTTGTTTCACGCTCAGGGAAGTGAGAGCTCTCCAGGGGTCAATAGCACCTGTGGAGTAGTAGGTTCTCAGGTGGTACGTTAGCTTAAAAAAAAAAGTCTAGTGTTTAACAATGAAAGAAACACAGTATTAAAAAAAAAAAAAAGGTCAAGCTAATCCACTGCATGAAATATGATTTATTGTTTGGATACCCGATTTTCAGTAACAGCTGGCAAGACAAAGCCAGGTGCTCCAAGTTCAGTCTTCAAGAGATGTTGGCTTTCTCAGCAAAGCTGACCTCTAGCACAGACGAAGAAGTGGAATTGCATCTTTCCAAGCTTTTGTAACTCTTATGGCTTGGTACAATATATCAGATGCTGAGCAATGAGTTTTGGTTACCAATAGTGGTGTTACCATTTGACGCTTTGGCACAACATTTTGGTCCCAAGAATCCTGTGGAGTCTCACAAACGGCAACGGCAAAAAAGCATGTGAGGTTTGCCTGCCGGTTCACATTGCAGTGAACTGGAGAGGGAAGAGGTTGACCAGGGGCAGCCAAGGAAATGTATTGTTTTATGAAAAAATGCTTTGGAATCTTTAATGTCTCACCAGAGGCCCAAGTCTATATTGGAGAAATATGGTCTGCTAACTGCCAGCTGGATCTCCTGGCTAATGTTTACATATCGGGGTGAATCATGTGTTTTCATGGTCTTCTCCAAAAGGTCCCAATGTAGGTTGTAATGTGTAAAATTCAATATATTTATTTTGGAAAGATAAAAGGACTTTGGGTGACCAGGCTGGGATTTAAGTCTACAGCTCAAAGGAGTCTGTATGTTTACAAATAATCTTGGATCATTAAATCTGCTCTGAATGTCAAAAAATATTTCAATATTGAAAAGGTTCCAATAACATGAAGTGAACACATCTGCCCAGTGCCTTACCAGTACTGGTTCTTCCCAAGTTGGCAAAGAAGGGAATTTTTTCTAGGGCAGACAAGATGACATATATGAAAACACAGAAACCATGGCTTCTTTCTGCAGTCGTTTGCCTTGACCAAAACAAGCACATGTGAAAACTCAAGAAAGCTATCAAATGGGAAAATATCACCAAACAACTAGATTGTGGTGCTACTGCTAGATTTCTTTGTGGCTTTAGATTTTGCATATACTGACTAGGTCACGGTGTGTTGTTTGAGCAGTAACTGTGGGCTTTCTATCTTTGCTTGATGGAGAAACATTGGAAAATTAGGTACCAAAAAACCTTGTGCATTGTTTGTTTTCAACCTTATAACACAGCCTAACGTCTTTCAATCTACCCTCTGCTTCCCAAGTCATGGCTATGGCTCAGTGGGAACATACTTCCCTTTTAGCGCCTAAACCACGGCTGTACCTCTTATTATTGGACAGAATTATCCTCTGAAGGGATAATTCTGTCTAATAATAAAATGGTTAATGGGTAGAAATGTGCCTTCACGCAGGGATTATTCACACTTTATCATGAGGTGATATCAAGCACTATAGGAGTGAATGATAAGAAATAGGCTTCTGAAATACCGAGCCCTCCATAAATATACCATTTTTATTGACAACTTGTCTTTTAACCCTAATAGTAATGGAAGAAATCCAATAAATGAAACATTTACTGCATAACTTGCCTTATTTTTGGGTGGTGTCTGATTCCTTTCTAGCTGTCTCTAGAAGATGTTTTTAGCCTAATTTGCTCCCTAGAAATTTCACTCACTAGAGTTATACATCTGTGACGTTTTATTGCCTGAAGCCAAGTCTGAATAAGAACTTTCTTAAGATATACTTATCCTAATGTCAGTCTACAAGAACTGGGCTGCTTTAGTTTGATTTATTTGTGCAACGGAGATACATGTGCAACTATGTAGCTGGTCATTCCCTGAGACTGGTTCTAATGTTCCAAACAGAAACAAATAAATAAAACTAGCAAGTTTAGCCAGGTTTATTTATAAATAGGCACCATTAAACTAATGCTTAGGTTTGTATCTATATGTCTCTGTTTCCCAAACCAACCAAAATAGTAGTCCACTGCAGTTACAAAATACTCTCATTTCACAGGAAGGGGCTTGAGTGTAGCTGTCTATATGTATGTGCTGACAGACAAACATCAAACACCAGCCGGATGCAGTACGCTGCTTCTATCTAAGAAATACAAGGTGGCATTTACGGAGCTGGAGCGCAGGGGTCACTGGCTGAGATTGCAGACCACTGCCTGGCTATTTCCCTGTGCTCTTCTACCCGTCCTCTTTGGCACTACTTTGGAGCAAGGGCCCTCCTATTGCTTGGTGGTTTTGCTGGGGTACTGGCCCCTAAGCAGAGTTTGTGGATGGTACAGTGATGCAGATAATAAAATTACAATAATTCAGCTTGCACTAATGCAGTGTGAGTGAGGGTGGTCTTGTAGGTGAGCTGTGGCTGAGAGCAGATGGTGGTAAGCTGTGAACCTAGCAAGCTTTGAGCCACGAGCATGCCCTCAGCCAGAAGTGACTGCCCTTTCAACCAACACACAGTAATTAGCTGCATATGCATTTGTAGTCTGTTGCAATGAGGTAAAAGGGATTTGTTTTGCAATGGCCTAGGAACACGAACATGTGCCAGCTGCATTCCAGCTGTAGGGGTTCTGGCTGATGGATGGCAATAGTCAGCACAGGGGTAGTAACTTCTTAAAACAATCAAGTTTAACAACACAGGATTGTCTGATCATGCCATACAATCACAGAACCACTCACAATGGAAGGAACATGAAGAGGTCTCCAGTCCAGCCTGCTGCTCAAAGCAGGTTTAGCTCTGAATTCAGACCTGTTTGTTTAGGGTTTTGTCCAGTCAGGTTTCAAAAACCTCCAAGGACAAAGATGAGACAACTAGGAGTTAGGACTTTGCATTTGTTCTTGTTGAATTTCATAATGTTCCTGTTGGCCCATTCCTCCAGCCTCTTTAGGTCCCTCTGGATGGTAGCCCTGCCTTGGAGCATGTCAACTGGTCTTTCCAATTTGGTGTCACCTGCAAATGTGATGAGACCTCCTCATTGATGCAAATGTCAAAGAGGACAGGTCCCAGGACAGGTCCCTTTAGTACTCCACCTGCCATGGACAACCAAATGTTCAACCCATTGAGCTATCCATTGAGCTCCGTCATCCAAACAGTCTTTTATGAATCAGTTGTCTATCCATTCAGTTTGCAATGGTCCTAACTTAGATGCTATAGTCTGCTCTCCTGAAGTCTCAGATCTGTGCTCCACTGCTTGTCTTCTTCATTCCCTTTAGCATCACAAGCTCCTTGTAGTCACTACAGCCAAGGCTGATGTTGATTATCACATCCCTGTCCAATTGTTTCTTGTCTGTGAGTAGCAGAGGAGACCGTCACTCACCCTTGCGCCATACACCATCTGTGTTAAGAAGTTTTCCTCAACACACTCCAGAGACCTTCTGAACCTGTTGCATCCAACTATCTTGTCCTTCCAGCTAAAGTCAGGGAGATTAGAGTCTCCCAATAGCACCATGGGCTGTGACCTGGAGACTTCTTATTGTTTAATGACTTTGTCACCCTGATCAGGTGATCTGCAACAAACCCATCACAGTGTTACCCTTACTGTCTTGTCCTCTGATCTTGACCCACAAGGTCTCAACCGGCCTGTCTGCTGTTCTCATACATTCATACTGCCCCTTCATGTAGAAGGTACATCCCCTGCTTTTCTTCCCTGCCTGTCTTTCCTGACGAGCCCATAACTGTCCATCACAGAGCTCCAGTCATAGGAGTGATCCCACCAGGACCCAGATGAGGTATCCTCAGACCACAAGCAAGTTGATACATTCTTCTGTACCTCAGTTTTTCTCTGAATCAATCCAGTTAGGTTTCATGCTCTTCAGTGCATCAGTGTTCCTTACCCAATGTTTTTTCTGTCCTGAATACTTCAGATCTTCAGAGCAGCCTATGGTCACCATCACAATGCAGTCAGTAAGGGTAACAATGGAGGCTGACCAAGAGAACGTCATTTTGGGCTAAGATAGGAAGTTTTGATTTAGGCTAGGAAGTGAATGAGCACTGTGTTTCCTGCAAGGCCAGAGTTAAACATCCAGCTCAGACCTCAGCCAGGTCTGCAGCCTGGCAGCTGCACTTCCACAAGTGCACACCTCCCGGGAGCGACCGGGGGCTCATATGCAGATTTTTGTCTTACAGAAACCTACAGGAACGTATGGTTTCTTTTCTCCATTGAAGCAATTGTTACCGATATTTTGCACAGAGCCACCACTATGCCACTGCACGTGCAAACAAGTTCCTGCCACAGAAAGTTTACAATCATATTAACTAATAGTTGATCTGTTAAGCATAAACAAAATAAAAGGGTTCTTAGGAAAATCCTTCTTAACTTCTCCTTGAAATTATTTTAATAGCTTGACCAGGCCATTTATAATAGAGACATTTACTCTATTTTACTATTTCCTAGCAAATAATTTTCTGATTAATCATTCTGCTTTCAAGGTTGTTTCAGTCTTTCCTTTTCTTCCTCCCGCTCCTGAAGCCTGTGTCTTCCTTTTCCTCCTTCTCATTTGGCAAAGGCCTCCAAAGTACATCACACAGTGTCAAGTCAGCCAGGGAGGTAGACGGAGTCCCGCTGCAGGAGCAGAGCAGACTCTCTCGCTCCCTTTTTGTAAAATATGCTGCCATTTATCAACAGAGGTTTTTCTTGCAACAAGGAATCTGAGCTAGTGCATACCAAAAGAGTGGCACTGGAGACTTTGCGGTTGGCTGTTGTTTCAGGCACATGCAGTCTTTGCATAGCCTGAGGGCATAAATAAGCAGGCCGGAGGGAATGGACAGGCCTTCCTGCAGTACAATTAGGTGACAATGAGCTATCCAAAACAATCAGGAGAGCAGCAGCATCAAGTGCTCTCCCTGCGTCTCCCAAGATTTATTGCGTCAGAGGCTCCATCTGAGCTGGTGCCTCCAGAGAGGGCCTCTGGAGAGGCGCCATTGGCAGGCGTGCGGGAACAGGGCCTTTTCTGGGAAACGTATTGCAATCTGGAGTATGGCAATTAGGCCCAGCAGAGCTGACGTCTGAGCTCCCTGTCCTTAATTCAGGATCCCTCGAAACATGAAAACAGGAGAGAGACCTGCAAGCACTACAGGGAGGTGTGTGCAGGGGTGTAATTTACAGGAGTGATTCCGAACATCCTTCATCTACTAGACTGGAAAGAGAAGAGACAATAGATCTCAAGGCATTTCTGCTCTGGTTCTTCAGACCAGTCTTTCTTGGCTTCCTTTCTCCTTCAGAAAGCATGCCTCTGCAAAAGGGAAGCCAGGGAGCTGCTCTTCTCCTCTCCCATCTGGATCTATTAACTCCTTTCAAGGACCCTAATCCTGCAGAGCTCCATTTTGCAGGTGAGAGCTTCCTGGCCCTGAGCAGAAAGGAGGCTGCAATTTCAAGCCGAAAGACAAATACAAAATCATGATCAGCAACTGTCTTGCAGAAAATGCACTGTGTTTGGATTTCAAGGCATTTGGTAGATGTAAAACTCTGTTGGAGACTTTTCTAAGTAGGAAGGCACAAAGGCAAGGGTGGGTCCTGCATTAACCAGTGTGTTTTGTCTGATGTTTTACCTGAGGCACAGGTCTATCATACACACTCGCTCCATTCACCCTTTTTAGAACGACTCATGGTTGTAGGAGAACCACTGTAATTCTTCAGGCAGCAGCACCCTTAGGACATCTCCTGCGTCTGTGGGAAGACATAATCTGGCATTCAAGGCATTGTGGTAGAATTGGCATCTCGCTGCTTGCCTGAGGCACCATCTTCTCTCTCTGCCTTGCCTCTTCTTAACTTAGCCTCCTTCTCAAAGGCAGGGAGCTGAGGTGGTAATTTTACTGAAGAGGGCTGCAGAAGAAACCAGAGATCACGTAAATCAGAGTAACACTGGTCTCTAGATTCCTTTGGTGGCCCAGACTGAGGACCTGGGAGAACTCTGCACATTGTTACCAATGTACACGTGTCCTTCGGTTCGTTCCCTTTGTCCCTCTGACCTAAAGCAATCTATGTCCAGGCAGGAGCGGACAGCATAACTAAAATAGTATGTGCAGCCCATTTTGCATACTTTTCTGTGGCACTAGAGCTACATGATTTATGACTGAAACATTGACTGTTGCAGTACGGGACAATTACAGGAAAGTTGGTAAGGCAGCAGTGTGCTGCCGTCTTGTAGGAATATGAAATTCCTTCCTTCCTCCTGATTTCAGACCTGAAAAGTGGTGAACTCCCACTGCTCCCTTTGGGAGAATAACTAAAAGCTCGCAGGATCAGACCTTAAGATGTTCCTGTCTGGACAAATAAGTGCTGTCGTCAATGACCATCTATGGTCAACACAGGACATGCAGGGAGCTTCTACTGTGCCTCAGCTACTTGACATGTCCAGAAATTCTATTGCTCTGATTAGGTCATGCATGCATGAATCTGTTACCGAAATCCATGAGGTTCTTTCTGTGCACAAACCTAGATGTTTATATTTGAAAATGCAGATAATAAGCTCTTTTGGCAAGGACTGTCTATTTCTACTAAGTGTATGTACAGTGTTTAGCAGAAAATAGCAATGCTAGTTTAACACAAACAATTTTTACCAATGTGATTTTTTTTTTCTGCAAGCAGATGTTATTTGGATCTAAGCATTACTTTAATACAAATAAATAAAAGTAGGGTTTTTAGGAGACTATTATGATCTTCAGCTCTGAGGTCCTGTATTACAGAGGTCATTGAATTTCAACAAGTGGTTCCTGCCTCAAGTCTGTCGTTTCTAGCTGAGCTGCAATATTTCATGTAGAAAGACATCTGGCCTGGTTTTAAAGATTTCAAGCCAGAAACCCTCTCCCACTCTAGGCAAATTTTGTTCCAGCGATTGTTCATTACTCTCTCTGGGGGAAAAAAAAATTAAAAAACCCCAGCACTACATTTCTATTTCAAACTCATCTTCCTCTAGTTCCAACCAAATAATGCTATACAAGAGTATAATCTTGTATTGCACTTTCATCACCAGTTCCTGCAATTCTGTTGTCCATGACTGAACAGGTCCTCATGTCTTCAGATTCACCTTCTTGGCATCAGCAGGACACAACAGGCAGAAGGCTGTCTTTGTGTTTTTCAGATTGCAGGACAACACAGTGAAAACAGACAAATTTGAAGATTATCTGCAACAATAACATATCAGAATATTCTGTCTGGCCCAGCTTTAAGCTGGCCACCTGAGTGACTCGTCCCAGCTAGCTAAAGCATCTCCACTCTGCGAGGACTCCCCTGTTGTGCTCCATTGACTGCAGCCAGTGCCTAATAGACTGGCATAGCTTACACACCAAAGTTTTACATCCTTAAGAGCTGAACTCCGCTTTTAATGAAGATACTTCCTAGAAGGAAAAATCTTCTAAAGCTGACAACAGAAAGTGTCTTTGTATGCCCTAAATTTATTGTCTGGAGTATTAAGCCAGTTTACAGTACACTCCTGTTTGCATTCCCTAGTTGAAACCTTGACCATAAAGACCATAGAGGATAGACATTTCTGTTTCTTAATAAAGAAAGCACAGAGACTCTGAGAGACAGACATCCAGGAACTGTGGTTTTAAGGGAAATGCCAAGATTGTGACATTGGGGATAGAGTCTCTGGAACTGGCACCAACATTAATTCAAGAGAATATGTGATATTCTAGTATAACTTTGACCAGAACTCTTAAAAATTTCTGTAAAATCCTTCTGGATTTGTTTCTTTTAACAACACAGAGTGCCCTTGTTTTGTTTTACTTTCTAAAAGATTTATTATGCTTGTTTTTCATCAGAGAGATATGTGAAGTTTAACTTTCCCTAGTTTTGTTGGCTGACAATCTCATCTCTTTTATCTTGGCTTCTTGGAGAAAAGTGGCTCACCTCATCATGCCGTGACACTTGTCACCATAGATCAACTTCAGCTGAAAATGGTAGGAGATGGAGAAATAGACAATATTTACATCCTAGAACTTAATGACTGCAGGAGAGATCCAAAGTAGCACCCAGTGGAGGGGAGGTCCATAGGGAGAGGGCACTGTGGGTATCAGACAGCAGAGAAGGTGGACGGAGAGCAGGTTGCCTTGCTCCCCACAGTGCTGGTTCAGTGTTATTAATGCTGTTGCCACGCAGGGATTATACCGTGAACCCCTTCTCCCACTCACAAATGTCAAATCCTTTTCCTTTTCCAGCTGAGGTCACGTCATATAGAATCATAGAATGGTTAGGGTTGGAATGGATCTTCAAAGGTCATCTAGTCCAACCCCCCTGCAAGGACAGGGACATCCCTGACTAGATCAGGTAGCTCAGTGCCTCATCCAACCTGGCCTTAAACGTTGCAGTTACAGCCACTGGAAGAACTATGTGAGGAAAACAAATGCACATATTGTTGACTGCCTTTAGCTTTCCTTTTACGCTAGATTTTATCTTACTGTCATCAGCTGCATTCCTCAAAAATGGAAATGAGCACCATCAAGACCCACCATCCTCCAGTCGACTACCAGTGGTCTACTAAGCACAGTTTGGGAATCTCGGTGCTGGAGTTCATCCTGGAGCCTGCAGCAGTTTAAGCTGAGGAGAGTAAGAGATATTTTTTACAAAAACTTAACTAGAATGTCCCAATTTACTCCAAATTGCCAGTGTAGACAAGGAAGTGACACTTAGCCTGTTGTAAGGCACACTTCAGCAGGCCCAGCTAGTACCTCGTAAAGCACCACTTGCCTTATCTGTGCTGGAACAAGTCGCTCTGAATGCACAAACTATTCTAACAAAAATAGTCCAGACTTATCTCAGAATGTGCCGGGGGAACTCTCACGCATTGTCAGGGAAGGGCACAGGGGCTGAAACTTTGACAGTGATTTAATCTCAGCCACACATTTCACAAGGTTACAGCTTAAGAGCAAATAAGCAAAACCAGATGATTTTAGCAGTTCCATGAAAAGTAGCTTCCCAATTTGTTCAACTTCTGATCTTCGCTTAACGGGCTGTCCTGCTTTTTTTTTTTAGCACTCCAATGGCAATGTAGTCTGCTGTGAAAGATAAGACCTATACTAGAAATGCAAACAAGCAGCGAAGAAATAGCTTTGACTACGATTTTTAAGTCATCTTCATATATCACAAACAAGCACCACAAAAAAAAAAAAAAGAAACCCACAACATCTTGAGTGCAGTGATTTTTATATCATCCAAAGAACAGGGGGGAAAGCCTAATTACAATTTTAAAAGTCGTGGTAGTACTGCAAATACAGAAAAGGTTCGGTAGGCACAGGCTCTGTGGCTTCATTTGCAAGAATCCTTCAAATCACTGCAGATCTATGTGCCCAGTGTTCAGGCTGACAGATCTATTGCTGCTCAAGAAGAGTGAAGGTTCAGTGTCCCAGGCAAAGTTTCTGTGCTTGGGGGTGTTCTGGGGAAGACAATGATCCTCTCTGTCCCTTGCACCTTTGTAAAGTGGAGGTATTGCTGGTCTGATGGGTGAGGGATTTGCAGTTTGATTCACTTGTAAGGTCTTAAAATGTTTTCATTCTGTGACCTGCAGACTCCTGCTACCTTTACCAACACAATGTTAAGGAAAACTGGTTCACACATGCTATGTAGCAATTCTGTGTATGGAAATTCTAAAGGGGGACATACTTTTCATGGGAAATTTGTAGGGGTCCACAAACCAAAAAAGACTGGAAAAAAAAGTGGTTCATCTCATCTGTTCAGATGAAAGGAAATACTGAAGACTGAAGTGTAGGTATATATTAATATATCATGATATTGCAATTAAACAGCATTACACACAATGTTATAAAATAGCTCTATCCATTCAGTCTCATGGGAGTGTAGCAATAAAAACGTAAGAAATCAAGCCAGACTGGGGTGTTTACTTTTTGCTCTTGATTTCTGAAAAAATGCTTTATTTGCAATAGCTGGTTAATATTTTTAACAATTATATCCTTGGAATTATTAATCAGAGTTGGAAAACAGCTCCACGCACAGACTTGACCTAAGAGTGATAACTGTATGTTGGAGGAAGCACTGAAGTCATGTAGGGCATCTTACTATGAAAACACATATTAGAAAATATTGCATAGAGGTAATGTAGCCCCCAGGTGTAAAACTCACACGCACTCTCTGCTCCTCCCTCCCTCTCTCTTTCTCTCCCTTTCACTTATACTTTCTCCCCATATTTGCTAAAACTAAAAATAAATCCACTTGTTGCTAGACCTATATGAAAGCTGGAAAAAAAAAAAAAAAGTGAAGTCTAGCACAAGAGAATGAGTGCATTTTGGGGGAGGGAGATAATAGGATTTTTTTTTTTGTATCAGCAAAAAATATTGGAGGTAGATATCTGTGCAGTTGCTGAGCTTTTGTGTTCTGGGGCTAGGAGACTTGAATATTATTAAGGGATCAGTCGCAAAGTGCATCAATCTGGCATGTACTGGAGCCAGATATTTATTTGCCAGGAACTGGGAAAAAAAAAATAATCTCAGCAGGCTCACAGTTGAAGAATGGTGGACATTGCTTTGATTCAAGAAAGCCCTGGCACAGATATCTTCCTGGATATGGATAACATAATGGACTTCGGGGAACATATTAAGTCACCCCCCCGTGACTTGGTAGCAGCTCTGGATGTGAATTATACAACTCTGGATTGATATGTTAAGGACTTAACAATTTCTGTCTGCAGCGTTTCCAGCCTCTGAGCAAAGTGTTGGGTCACTTTTTTTTTTCTTTCGATTTGATGGCCAATTGTACTATGCTATGTAATTCTTTTTTAAAAGCCTGCAATAAAAGGAAGTATAAATTAAAAAGAGGGTGGGGCGAGTGACTGAGTGTGTGTGTGTGATACACGGCATTTAATGTCCCTCTAGAACAAAGTCACACTTGAAGGCCTGGCTTCTTTATTTATACTGTTTGTTTATAAGATCCAGGAATGCTTGTTTTCAGCACAGAATAATTTTTGCAGTGGCTTCAAATGAAAATATGTGTTCCCTAAAAGCAGAAAATCAACTGGGAGCTCACCACTGCATTGAGAGGCCAATTCAGGCTCACAGCAACCCAGCACCCAAGAGCTCATTAGGGATTCACATGGAGCAACGGCTTGATTGGCTCTGCTCTGACTGAGTTTGGGGTGGTTTTCCTGGAATTCAGTTGAAAAATACAGGTGTATGCAACAAATATGCTGGGTTTTTAATACCTGACATGAGTTGGGTACTGATGCTGAATGGCAAGTGTTGGCAGTTAGGATGGGTGAAGACATTTGAGACTTTTTCTGGCCCTATTTAGTATCAGAACTTTTTTTTTTTCCTGATGACAGGACTTGGATTTTATTACTTGAGTTTGATCACGTGTATTCATGGCAAATATTATGTCTTTATTTCCTTGTAAAACCAAAGTGCTTTTATTCTTACTGAGTGTTATATCCACAAGGCAATGGAAGGCCATGTTACTTTTTATAGTATATTATGTATCAAATAATTTCAACAACAGATAAAGAAAATAGAATGAATAAAGAAGGATTACAAGCTCCACATGCTGTGTACAATGGGGACAGCTGCTTTATATTGCTCTATGGATACTTTGCCTCCTATCCCTGATTTCACGGGCCATTATTTCTTATTTCATCTCACACAGATCATCTCTTAGTCCTAATTGCATAACATATGAAAAATACACTATTTGTTTATATGACAAAGTATAGTTAGTAAAATATTGATGTATTTTAAGCTTAAACCATTTGACCTGTTTTCTTCTAACAAAGAGCCAGGCTGCCTGTTGGGAAGTGAAGGTTTGGAGTTGGCATGACATGACAGGACATCTCCCAAACCAAACATCCATCCATGCCCTACAGACCACTGGGTTTCAGATACTGTGTTTTTATAGCAATAGCCAAAAAATTTCTCTTTACAGGTGACTTTTTAAGAGAGAGGACTGAGATCCTGGGGAAGACACATGAAGATAATGAAGTGTTCATAGGAGCCTCTGCTGGAAAAGCAATGGTTCAAAGAATGGCATGTGGGTTTTTTTTTTTAAAGAAGGAAGAAGTAAGACTGGAATTATGGGTGCAGAGAGCATAGGAGAAGTTTTGGCATTTTACATTTTAGGCTGCTCAGCTTCCAAATAGGTGTGATTTACCTGTGATAACTTCCCATCAGCATCAGGGAAAAAACAGTATGATGTGCAAGACAGTAATTGAGATTTACTCTGCATGATTGCACGTGTATCAACAAATGGTATTGTGACCAATTGCAGTTATAACACACAGCCTATGAGCCCTGTGATTGTGCTCACAAAAGCACTGGGCAAGCAACTTCCATCACTCATCCCTGGCTGCCATTGTTGGCTGAAAAAAAACAGAGAACGTTTCTTTTTAAAACAATCTTTCGTCTTCTGTCACTCCACCTAGTCTCCCTTCTGAAACGCCTGGTCCATGCAGATGCAAACATCAGGAGAGATCTAATGGTCTTTCATGAGAATTCTTGAAAGTTTTCATAACTAATACTCATAAATTACATGAAGGAAAAAAAAGAACTATAATGGATGCTTATAAATTCTGTCAGGAATGAGGAAATCAGTTAGCAGTTGAACGTAACTACCTGGCATTTTAAAAAGCAGCAATTTTCTATCCTATTCTGTCACAGGGTCACTGAAAGTCAGAATCTGAACGATCTTATCCAAGTAGATTTTCCTCAGCATCCCAGAGCCGCGTGGGCTGGGAGGGACAGTTAGCGAGTCAGATGATCCTGCCCTCCACACATTATGCAGCCAGTGAGAAGGGCAAGCATTCCAGCGGGAGGGACATTGCCAGGCAGCCTTTGCAAAGGTGGCTTTTCTGGTAATAAGAATGAATCAGAGAATAAAGTGCAGCACCTGCGATAATGAGTCTTTTAAACCATTATGCCTAAACATTCTTCTCAGCCTTCTAAAAACATAACGTTTCAGTTTAAGCCAAACAACACCATTCAGCACAATATGTCTGAGGAATAAAGCCACGTATTCTTCTTGCATTTGTCTTTTTTTCCCTCTTTTTGGCAGATAAATCAATTTTTTATTTGATTTAAGAACGTGTTATGAAAGGGCCAGTCTTTACAATAAAGGAACAAGTCCTGCAAACCTTCACACATGTGATTTTAATAGGTGTAGATATGTGAATAAGGATTAGTAACACTCAGCCCTTGCTTAGCATTAGTGTGTGGGCTGAAGTTATGTTCTTGCTGTGAATTGGCAATGAGACGCAAAGCCTTTCGCCTCTGGGGCGGTGGTTCAAATGCAGCCCGGGTCACTGGTGGCTTTACGCAAAACGAGGGGGCTGTTTCAGTCCAATTTCACCCTCTCCCTGTTAAAAGACAGCAGAGAATTCAAGGTCACAGTGATCTCAGAGTCTCTCATCTTATTCTGAATTGCTATTTTTTGACTTACTGTGCTGTACGATGGAGCCTGGAGACTTCTGCCAAGCGTGGGGCCCGTTACACTGGTTCCTGTGAAAACACGCGCAGCTCCATTTATTTACAAACAAGAGACAGGGCAAGCAATGAGTGGAAGAGGGAGACGGCACAAAGAAATGAAGTGCCTTGCCCAGAGGAGCGAAGCGATGCCCGGAGCAGAGCCCTCCTTCCCTGACAACCAGACCACACAGCTTCCTTCTTCACCAGCTGCGGTGGGCAAAACGTCAATGGGAGACGTGTCCTTGGACTTTGGCTTTCCAGCAGGTAGCCTGCATGACTGTCAACCTAGCAGTTTTTATAGTATTTTTTTTTAGTAAGGTGGGGATAATATAAAACAAAGTGTATGACAGATGAAATGCATTAGCCCCAACAATATTAATGGATGATAATGTATACGGTAGATCATTTTATCACACCATTTACATGTAAGTTTGTTTGGTGTATTATCTTTGACACAGTGGAAGATTCATAGATCAAGAGAATTGGTGTAACCCAATTTCATATGTTTTGTTGGATCTTCGAACAAAAGTGGATGCATTTTGAGTATACATTAAGCAAGTCTGCATGAAGAACTTCCTTACGACACCTGGCACCTACTTTTATGGCTTATTTTGTCAGATTGTTTCTTCTATTCAAAGATTAATTTTCCCACTTGCTGAATTTGTTAAATCTTTGAACATTTCAGCCAACGAAGAGGTTTTCAGATCTGAGTTTTCTCAGGATTAAACACTTCTGTAGCAGAAAAAACACTACTCAGTCAATACAGACAGGCTTGTTTGAAATCTAGCATTTGCTAAACAAAAAAGGTTAAACATTTTGCAAAGAAAAGTCTAAAATTAAATGTGCCCTGACTTTCAAACATGCCAACTGTAACTAAATGGGTATTGAGCTCAGGCACTTATGAAGATGCTATTTTATCCTCATTTTAAATTTAAAGCAAATGTTGGCTTATCATGTATATGATTTGAAATCAAGGTATATACTATTCCCTAATGCAGGAGAAAGCTCTTCACAGATGTGACATCCCTTCCTGAGCAGGGAGACACCATCCTTGCAACAGCTTCCTGGAGGTCAGTCCATTTGCTGTCTCAGGTCAGTGCTCTGCCGGCCACTGAGTGGGAATCTCCCTTCAAGTACATCTCCCTGTCCCTCGCAGGGTTTCTCCCTAAGACACGCGCATCCTTATGCTGGACTCAGCTTGTCAATTCACACCATTTTTATCAGTCACTTCCCTTGGCAAATGATAATACAAAGCAAACGTCCCTGGGACTTTTCTGTGCTTAAATTAGAGATGAGGTGTTAGCATCCTCAAAGTGTTCCAAAGCCCAGGTTGTACTGAGTGGCACAGCTAAAAACTGTCACAACTGCGGGATGAACCAAAGCGCCAGATCCGAAATCCCACTGGTGAGGCACACAATGATCTGGATTAAACCCAAGCTTTGTACTGTGTGCCTGGTATAAACTCCTGCAAGCTAACTCGTGGTCCGACAGACTTGATGACATCCCAAACCACAACTCAAACACGCACAGGGTTTTGCTAGGTTTTAAGTCCTTTCCCAGTGTACTGGGGTTTTGGCCATTTTTAACCTGGAAGGAGGACTGCACTGCCCAGTCTGGAAAGTCCCAAAGCCTCAAATACTTATTTGGGACAAGACTCTGCCTGTTCCCAGAGGATGTTGTGGAAGGCACTGGGGTGAGAGAGGAAGGGCAAGCAGGCTGGTGCCCAACGTGGCAGTGGGAAGACTGGCTGCCCTCCTGATCCGCCTCTGCCTCAGGAGCCTGCACATGGTTAGGTACAAGCCTCCAAACTTCTTCGCTCATTTAAAAAACCTCAAACTTTAAATATGAAATAAAGCCCAGGCAAGTGAACAAAAAGGCGAGACAAATGCTTAAGGAAACGGAAAGAATAAAGGATTTTTTAAAGCTATATCCCTATTACCTTTATTTCTCCTCAATGAAGTGATATTTCTTGATCCTCAAGATCCCCATTCCTTAATGAGGTAAAACATCAGATTATGAAGAACATTTTTTAATGAGAATTCAGGGACATTTCTAGGTTGGTTGAGAAGTATGAAAGTATTTAACCTCTGTTCAATGGACTGCCCTTTATTAACATTTTTTCTTCTAGTGCCACTCACATAACTGCCCTTTCACAAGCCCCGTCTCAACCATTTGGTACTTATAACTTGGTTTTAGCCAGAGGGTGCATTGCAGAATACAAATCAATCATTGGCTTTATTTCTTGTGACTAAAGGAATTCATAGACTGTATCTTTGTGGAAAGAGCTACCTCTAAGAAAATAGGGCTTAGTGATTAAAATGTGGCCATTTTTCTCTCTGTTCAGCAGTAAAAGGCTACCAGAAGAAGAGTTCAGTGAGTTATATGACATTAACAGTGCAGCACACCTCAGCTTAAGCGAGCACATAGATATGTAAACAAAGCTGCTATCAAACACAGTACCTTGTCAAAGATTAAACCTGTCTTTAGGGAACGGGAATGGTGCCATGCTAACACCTTAGCAATACAGGCCAAGCAGCAGGATGGTTGGCTAAGCCATCAGTTTGTCACAAACCTGTCTTGGAAACCTCCTTGAAACATGAGAGCGTCCCTGTCCTGGGTTCCTTTCCATCAGTTGCTCTGGGTAAGCTGCCAGGGTGCCACTTATTGCCAATTCTAGCGGTGCTTTTGTCCTGTGGATGCTTGCCCAGTAGGAAATGGATTGAAACCACCCATATACTTTAAATATGCCATTGTCTGAGCTCCAAGTGCGAATGACCGCTAATCACACCAAGTCTGGCCTGGCCTGGCGGAACAGTATCCCTGCTGCCCACTGTTACCTTTGAGTTGATCTGTCCTGCTGCTCAATATAGAATATTTGTAGTACACCTTCTTAGTGCAAGGGGAATATATTTCTATTTATATATTGCACAAAGGAAGCAGAGCCACAGCTAGAACAGAGGGAAGCAACACTGTTTGTGTTTTGGCTAAAAAAAAAAATAAGGTGAACCCTATGAAAAAAGCTGATAGGATTTTGTTATTCATGTAGGACAGTGGAGGCTTATCCCAGAGACTCACATTCAGTCAAGTGTATCAAGCTGGATTCCCAGCTGTTGGAGAAGGAAGAGCAGATTCCAGGTGCACTTCTGAGCCGATGTTTTGACGACCTGGCACTTCCATTCTGCCAAGTTTAGACCAGCACTTTTGATCGTGGGACAAAATGTCTCAGGCACCGTGATGAGAAAGTCTGCAACCCACTGGACATGCACTCAACTCTGTCCCTCAGCCATGGGACACAGAAGAACTTTTTTAAAGAAAAGGCTTTTCTTACAGGGCTCTTCCCTTGCCAGTCTCCTGATGCCAGCACTCATTAACATCCCAGTACAGACGCACTGTACCTGGTACATTTGGATGCACAGCCAGTGCTCACCCTGCTTGGGCACACCAGAAACACTCAAAAGCAGCCAAGAAAAAAAAAAAAAAAGGAGAAAGAATGCCCACTAGGAGACACAATGTAAGAGTTGCAGATTCCCATAGAGCAGCACCAGGTTTTGAGGTTGAATTCTTGTGTTTCTATCGCACGTCTCGTTTTACAGACAGCAGCACCGACAGATCTGCAACACTTGGCAGGGCAGAAGGAGTCAGTAGATTCCTGAACTCCTTGGTGTCAGTGCGAGTTTTGCTGCTGGCAGTCATGGAGCCAAGATTTCATTCCATTTTAGTACGGGATTTAACTGAGGTTCACAACGTAGCATGCTTGCAAATACAGGCAGTGCACGAGCTTCTGGTTTTCTAGGTGTTTCACAGAATGTGTTTTAGCGACACATCTCATGGTCTGAAAGCATTATAGCAGGAATATAAAATTTAGGTCTTGCAGACTTGAATCAATGCTATGGGAACAAATGAAGCAATAAGCACAGCTCATGAGAAATGCAAAGCCAGTTAACAGTAACTGTCTCTGTCAGAAGAGAAGACCCATCTGGAAGCATGCTTGAGTATCAGCTGTTGGAGCTGGAAGTAATCTTGCAGTCTTGAACATGTACAATGCTCTGCTAAGAGGAACTTTAGCATGATGTACAAAAGCTGGGATTTTTTTTGTCTTCATTTATTCGGTTGTTTTCAGCTACCCATCTAAACTGCATAATCCAGTCCTCAGTAGTCATGCTATTTGTTGACCAGTTCTTTTGCTTAAACCTTAGTAGTATACAATGAACTAACACACACATATGCACACACGGACCATGCAAAAACCCACAAAGAAAGTTAGATTTTGGCTGGGGTAGAGTTAATTTTCTTCATAGCAGCTAGTATGGAGCTGTGTTTTAGATTTGTGCTGGAAACAGTGTTGATAATACAGGGATGTTTTAGTTACTGCTGAACAGTGCTCACACAGAGTCAAGGCCTTTTCTGCTCCTCATACGGCCCTGCGAGCGAGTGGGCTGGGGGTGCATAAAAAGCTGGGAGATGATACAGCTTTGAGAACTGATCCTGGCTGACTAAAGGGATATTCCATACCATTTCATGTCATACTCAGCAATAAACTTGGGGGAAGGTTGGATGCAGATGCCTGCTGTTCACAGACAGGTTCGCATCAGTCAGTTGGTGGTGAGCAATTGTTTTCATTTGCATTGCTTGTCTGTCTTGAATTTTATTTCTCTCTCTTTGTTATTTTCCTTTTAATTACATTACTATTATTGTTTCATCATTATTATTATCGTATTTCAGTTATTAAGATGTTCTTATCTCAACCCAGAGGTTTTCTCACTTTTACCCTTCCAATTCTCTTCATCCCACTCTGCTGGAGGAGGAGTAAGTGAGCAGTTGTGTGGTGCTTAGTTGCCAGCTGGGGTTGAACCGTGACAATGTGTCAATGTCCTGGTTCCGCCTAGCATAGAATTAATTTTAACCTGAGCTGGGAGAGGAGCTGGAGCTGGTGGCACCTGTGGCTGAGGGACACAACTGGGATAGTGACCAATTAGTCAAGAGCTGGGACAGTTTACCCAAATTAGCCCAAGGGCTATTCCATACCTTGTGACCTCATGCTCAGGGTATAAAGTGGGGATGGTGCTGAGGGGCAGGTTTTGGTACTCAGGAGGGAGCTGGGCGTCAGGATCCACTGTGAGCTATTGTACTGTAAATTATGTGCTTAAGCATATTCTGTTATTGTTTTTGTTTTCCATCTCTATTTTCTTTTCCTCTGTTGTTCTCCTAACCGTTTTTATCTCAACCTAGGAGTTTTCCCTTCTTTTCTTTCCTGGTTCCCTTCCCCATCCCACTGTGGAGGGGGTGGGAGTGAGTGAGCAACTGTATGGTATTTAATTGCTGAGTGGGGGCTAAACCACAGCAGTCAAGGAAGAAACTTGCCTCACTTCCACCATTCAATCTTCCACTGCTATGTCTCAAATGATACAAAAAGAGGGACACAATCTCTGGTTCATAGAATCAGCAGAATGCTTCACACAATTTTGAGACATTTTTGATCACTTACGGGTTCTCTCATTTTAGCAGTAAAAAAAAAAAAGAGGATGGTTTGCTTTTGCTGTTCACATATGACTATTTTACAGCTCACAACTGGCTGCATGCAGACTCTAGTAGATGCACGAGGTAGTTCACTACCATAATGCCAAAGTTTAAGCCATCACAACATGGCAAAATCTCTTGGTGCAGGTCTCAGCCTGGGAGTTCAAATTCCCCTAAAAGCACCTTGCTGAAGCAGGCAGCTTGCCTCCTCCAGCACATCAGCTCTTTTTTTTTGTACAAAGAATGTTACAGGGGAGTGATTAGATGGAGGAGGGTTTTTCAGCTAAGAAAAGAGCTGCCAGAGGGGGGATGTTACAGTAGACTATAAAATCATGAATGGCGCAGGGAGGGTGAATAACAAACTGTCATTTGCTGCTTCTAGTTCTTGCATGAGAGACGACGAGCAAGTAGCATGTGCACAACAGACAGCAAGGGTTTGGTGGCACTGCTTCACAGACTGGACTGAGTTGTGAAACTCCTTGCCACAGGATTTTGTGAATACCAGAAGTTTATACAGATTTAAAAAGAGACTAGATAAAATAATGAAATTAAAACCTCAAAAAAAATAATGTACTAGCAAATATCAGTACATGACTTTTGGCTTGGGAGGAGTTGAGTCATCAGTTGCTGGAAGCTGAGTGAATAAACTTGGGATCTATAAATGCCACAATACGTTTGCCCTGTTCTTGTGCCCTTATCTGGGCACCTAGTATAGCAAGAACGCAGAGCTTTGGTCTGACCCTGCTTGGCTGGTCTCCTGTTTGCATCTCTGCCTTGTTTGTGTTTATCTGCAGACCACCGGTAAACTTCTGTACAGCTTCCCCCAAAATGTCTTTTTAGAGCTGTAAAGTGTCATGAACTTTTACCTAGCAATTTGTGCAGATCTTCTGAGCCTTGGAAGAAGCTATAAGTTATGACATTTGCTGAGGAACACAGTTCATAAGAAACAGAGTCAAGCAGGCGTAAGTCTCATAAGAGTCTGTGTGTGTGTGCATGAGAGAGAGGGAGGGGAAAAAATGTGCATGTGAAAGTAACTTTGTGTATAAACCAGATATTTTCCATGATGAATTGAATTCTGTTAATTTATAAACTATATTCAGAGCTGGTTGAATTTTGTAGTGTTTCGTGGCCAAATTCTGTGAAAGGACTGGGAAAAATCTGTTCCAATTTATTTTACACTCTGCAGTGATTTTCTGACTAACTGTGTGTGAATTATTATATTTCGATCTGTATATAGAACACTGAGCACTTTGGCCCCAGCCCAGCAAAGCAGTTGAAGGAAATGTCCTGCTGAATTCACAAAGACTGTTTGCATTCTTAAAGTTAAGCATGTGCTTAAGGGCTTTGCTAGATCATAACCAAAGATCTCTGGAGCAGGTGGCAAGACTGATACCACAGAGAATAGAAGAGGAGGAAAACAGCAAGAAAAATGTCAATAGATATATTGACATGAATTTGGAATGGTGCTTAGCATTTGCGCACGTTAAGAAGAGAGAGATCTAAAAAGCCCAAGAAATGTATTTGAGAGAGTGTGTTGACTTTAAAAAAACAAACAAACAAACAAAAAAACCCCAACAATTTCTAACTGCCATATATCAAACACTGACTTTCAAAGGAGAGAAACATTGCAATGTAAGTTACACCGTTCTCATTGTGTTATTTTGCTATGTGTAACGCTGCAGCAATTTTTAGCACACAAAATGTAAATCTCCTTCTGGTTCTAAAGTACATGCAGATCACACCATCACAGAATGGGCAACTCTGGAGATTGTCCACTCCAGCTGAGTCAGGTACAGCAGATTGCCCACGGATTGGCTGTTTCCAGGGAAGAAGATGGTATCTTGTGATCACTTGTTCCAATGTCTGTCCACCTTTCCAGTGGTACCAAGCTCTCGTTAGTAGTCTTATAAATGATCAGACCTTCTTCCTATGCACATGTTCGGCTTTACAACAACAGCTAGATCCCAAGACTTCAAAATAATTAGCCACAGAAGTGAAAAATAGACATAAGCACAAACGCATTCAGGACTTCAGTTGGCAAGTCCAAGTAAGTTGGTGAAAGTTTCAGTTTAAATGGAAAAAAATTAAAGCAACGTTGTGCTGTAGGATTCATTAATTCATTGCACAGATATCACAATATATGTGTACTTTTCTTGAAATTTAGAGGATTATGATTCTTAATGCTGTGGCACCTGTTTGAAAAAATCTCCGTTTTTAGCTGTGGCACCTGAGGGCTTTTAAGGACTCTCATTTTGGCCCCCTTAAATTTCAGTGCATTTTCTCACTGATTTCCATGATAGCCATAATTCCACTCTTTCTTTTCAAAAGTACAAAGCTCCGGTGCTGGTAAATTGTATAGGAATAAGATTGAACCCTTCGTGAATAGCAAAACACATGAAGGCAAAAGTGCATGATGAAATGATTTATCTGTGGCTTTGCAATCACTACACAGATAGCATTTTGGTATGTGCATTGTTTACTAACTCTGTATCTCTGAGTGGAATATATAATTTTTTACTTAGTAGTTTCTTCCAAAACTGTATTGCATTTTTCAATGAGTCAGCTGGTTATAGTGAGTCCTGCAACTTGTGAAGCGCATGAATTTATGTATTATGACATGAAATGTACTTCATTCATTTATGTGCCTCTGTTTATTTATGATAATACTTCACAGGAGATGAGTGAATATTCTATAATACCTTTCAAGAGGTCAATGTAGTCTTAACAATAGTGTTTTCACTCTGCATAGACCAGTAAATCTTTGCTGAAGGGCGAGGTGGCTGGGGTTTGTATGCTCATCATGACCTGCGTGGATTAGTGAGGTACAAAGGTTCCAGGGAATGTGTATGTACACACATACATCTACAGTGACCTCCGGGCGTGCTTAAAGCTCATCTGTTTCCCTCAAGGATTTGAAAAGATGGGGAGGAGGATTAAAAGAGTGGTAAATGGCTAGGAAAAGAGGACTCTCAACTTCTAATTTGCTGGTCTTGTTAGTAAGACAGGAATTGCTTTTATTTACTTAGCATGCAGCCCTTGTGGAGTATTTGCATCTTTCACAGAAATGAGGCATCTGGAAAGTGAATGGAAAAAAAAAATCATTCTTTGGGTTCTGTGTGAATTTAAAGACAGAAAACCATTGATTTGCCCTCAAGTCCACAGCTACCTAAAGAAGGGAAACAAAATAGCGTCTGTATTGTACGTAAGTGGCTACAATATGATTTTAAAGTGGAATTAGGCCAACTTGACTTGACAACTTCGTTCTTTTTTTCCTAGTGCCAGATTTTCCAAAGATTTCAAGCACCCATAAGCTATGCCATCTTTTCAGAGCAGTCCAGCTGCTACCAGAGCTGCCATGGCCATCTGCCTCAGCAGCAGCACTGGGTCGTGATGTCTTGGTGGGACTGACCAACTACAGCCAGCGTGGTGGAGAAGCGTCGGCTTTCAGTGGTTGGCTGAACCCACCTTACTGGTTTTTCCTGACACCACCTCTCCTTCCGGCACACCACGTCCCTTGCATCATCAGGCTCAGCGCTGCTTTGAAACAGCCCACCACAGGGTAGGAAACTCCACTAGCAAAAAATGTGAAGAGTTTTCCCGTGGTTAAGTGAGCTGAACTGCCTGACTGAAGAGCGAGAAGGGAGGGGGAAGAAAGGAGAGAGCAGCAAGGCACTATGTTAGAGCCACTTTCTCTTGAAGTCTTATCCTAAGAAAGAAACTCTAGGTAAGTATACCTGCAGGCAATGAAACTCAGGTCTGTTTTTCTCAAGTGCTCAATGCTTCTGCTAACTCCCATGGTGACACCTTAACAGTCAGATTCTCAAAAGGACTTAGTTTTCAGTGAGAACCCAGGGTGTTGAGGCCTTTAAAATTTCTCCTCTCTTCCTTTGCTGCCTGCTTGGGAAATGAGCTTTTTGTAAAATTTCAGCTTTACTCAATAAGTAAAGCTGCTTAGTTAACTGCACTAGCTGGGGGAAAGGCATGGATCTTTAATACGCGCTGCTAGTATTTGGTAGAGCAGTCCAGGTTGATTAGAAACTGTCTCTGTGTGACGAAAGACGGTGCCTATAATTCCCTCCAAAGTCAATGCAGAGTGCAGAGCATGAAATACCATGAGATGATGGGTCAACCTCCAGACTGCAGCCAGGACACGCACCTCTTCTCTGAAAAGAATTTCTTCCTCTTTTCAAATATCAGTGTCCAAGGCTAGGGGTCCTTAATAACATATTCTGACTTTTGATAAAGTTCTAAGAATCATGCTTGAACCCAAGAAGATGTAAAGACATGCTGTCCAAGGACTCCAGGAAATGATGCAATCTGCAAACCATTTACTACCTGTGTGTTTTTTTCCTTGGATATTGCCAAGGGGCTTAACTCTGCTTTATGGAATCCCTGTTAAAGTTATATCATTGTAAACCAGTGTTTCTTTAGGGAGGGGAAAACATTTCAACCTTAAAAGAGTTAAGTCAAAATCCCTGCGAATTTAAACACACTGGGAAGTTGCACCAGTTTGACCTAAACAAACCCATGATGTGAAAGCGGGTATAGCAGCCCCAGGCATTCAGCGTTAGCGTTGGCTGACCAAGGTTTCACCATTTTCACCTCCAGTCGCTACAGTTGGCAGAAAGGGAAATATGCCAGGGTCTCATCCGCTGGGATGTAAAATCTGGCGTATTATCACAAACTGCTGAGAAAGGCACCTGAATATAAATTGGGGTGCCTAGAGGTAGGACAGAGGCTGTCACACCGGTGCTTTGACAATCTCTTACAAAACCTCCACAGGCCACGAGACAGGGAGACATTCCAGTGTGGTTTGGGTGAGAAAAGAGCATCCTTACAGGCAGCCGTGCTTCATGGCTGATGAGTCTGCCTCTGGCAGGGTGGGGGCTTTGGGGTGGCTGTAGCCCCTGTGTCCCCTCCCTCACACCCAGCCACCCCAGGGTCCATGCTTTCTCCTTTCTGTTTGCCCTTCTGGTTTTGGGGGCTGCATGGGGAGAGGAGAGCCCATAGTTGAAAAGGCAGCATTTGCGAGGAAGCTGTTGGACACAACATGTTGAGGCTTGGCCTCCAGCACCTGCCTCTTGGAGTCGGTGTGGTTTGCAGACCTTGCCTTCCCTCTCTGCCTCCATGTGCTCAATGTCCTCGTTTTCCTTGCTCATCAACACCCACTGACCTGATATTGAGCATTAAACTGCAATTTAAAGCAGACAAAAGAAGAGTGTGTGAGAGGAGTGGGACAGGGAAGAAAAAGCACCTCTCAGCTGACCTCTTTGGCCCTAAAAGCTCCTCCTGGACAACTGACAAGTTTGGGATGGTGCTAGGAGCTTCGCAAGCAGCTTTCATCTGAGGCGGGGAGGCTGGCTGCTGCTTCAAATCTCATCTTTGGGTGTGAGGAGCAGAGTCAGCCCCAATCACCTCCGATTTTGACTACCAAGTCTCTTTTTCATGGGGCTGGTTTCCTAGGCTGGTGGAGACTGGTTGGTGGGAAGGGTGGTCCCTGCTCAGCTGCCCTTGCTTAGCTGTGGCACCCAGGCCTCCCTGCTCCTGGGCTGACCTGGTAGCCAAAAGCACTACAAAATGCGTATGCATCCTCAAATGTGCATGAAGAAAAAACCTCAGTGTTGTGAAATTAGTGCTCCAAAATATGATCCAATAGCTCTGTTTGCATGGCCTCAGGCTGGTGCTGGCTGGGCCATAAATATTTCACAGCCTTTCCGTATGAGACCAGCCGAACCCATGGTCATGCTGGAGCTTGCTTTGGGAAAGAGGGGGATGTCTTCGTTCCAAACATTGCAAACCAGCACAGTTCCCCGCTATCTGAACTTGCTGCTTCCTTCCTACTGTTAATTTGTTCCTTCCTGTTGCTGATTTGTACCTCAACTTTCCTGCTATGTTTAACATTAATTCATTGTGTTTTGTGTTACAGAATGGTTTAAAGACCAGTTCCTGGACTAGCATTAGCCAGTGAATATCCAAATAGGATACTTTGGTCTTTCCTTCAAGGGTCTGAGTTTGAAAAATTAGCTCATTATTATTATTTTTCCTTTTCCACTTGGAAATTGTGAACGATAATGCAATATGGTCACAGAACTCGTGGATGGATATCCCTGTCTGAGGGAAGAGAGAGATGAAAAGGAGACTTCTGATCTCGACTTTCCATTGAGAAAGATTCAGCAAAGACGCAAGATTAGAGCACTTAACTGGAGAAGCAGTTCTGACCTACAGTTAAGAATATTTTTTAGCATATTATTTCAATATAGTTAACCAAGGCTTAACTGGATCAAGAAAATGGAATGAAAAAGGAAAGTGTAAAATGGTAATGAAGGCAGCTTGGAGAGCATGACAGGGAAGAAGCTGAGGGGACAGGTAAGCCCAGGCTCTGTCCAGGCGGTGACCGCCCCAGTAACTTGATCAAGGGAACAGGACACAATTAAAAATCTTCCAGTAGATCCTTTATGGGAAGGTGTGAGTGAGAGACAATAGCATTTCCTGACTGCACCGATTCCTGTGAACCTGTGTGGTCTTAAACTCATTTATATGGAGCACCGCAAGCTGCATAGCCTGAATTAATGCTATGAGACAGAAATGAAGCCACTAATGGACAAAAGGAAGCATGAGTCTAATGGTTCAAACACAGCGCTGGAGAGTCAGGAGACCAGAGCAGTTTTACCTGATTTAGCTACTGACTCATCTTAAGAGACTGGAAGGAATTCACTTATATCAAAACAGTTGCTACTTTCAGCTGAGGGTCCATTTTTTCCTGCAGTTATGGCCATTTTGAGCACTCCCGCCTGAGCTCCCGTGTGCCACAGCTGCCTCATCTGGAGGCTATGAGCATTCACTCATTCATGCTGGCGTAGCCCTATCAGCCTCTCAGGGGACAGGACATGATATTATAATTTAAATAATTTACTTCATACCTTGGCTCAAGGGATGGCAAGACCATTAAGCAATGGCCTTTGTAATCTAGCAAGCCTTTCCTGCCCTTCCCTGTGATGGATTCTGTATTTAACACTTCACCTGGCAAAGCGCAGAGCAATTTTCCCCCACTTACCTTAAATCTTTTACTTGCCACACCACAGATGGGCTGGCCGCTTTGACTGAGGTGGCCCTACAAGGGCTGTACAAAGGATGACTCAAGAAAAGCTTTGTTAATCCTGAGAGTCTCCATCAGGCAATTCCTGTGTGGTATCCAGGTATTGCTGCCAGTAGCCAGCTTGGGGCTCCTGTCTGCCCATCGGGGCTTCTGTTGCAACAAGCACAAGCTCACACATGGTCATATGGTAAAGGCTTAATTACAAATGAACTGTCAGCTTGTGCAAACTGGTTTTAGGGTAATGCTGTTGAGGATCGTTGGGTTTCTAGGGGTAAGTTGGGTGGATTTGAATCTCTAGCTTCAAAAAGGGCTGGGTTTAGGGACAAGTTTGGTGCCTGTCGTGTTGTCATGGGTGCCACTAAGAGCACTTGCCCTGCTTCAAAGAAAGGAGGGGTACTTACACAGTACTACAGCTTATATAGTGGTTCATGGGGAAAAAAAAAGAGAAAAGGAAACAAAAAAAACCCACCAAGTCTGTCTTTGTGGATAAATTATTTGCTTTTAAGGGTAAGGCCAAACAAGATTTTGTTGGGTTCAGACCCAAAAATACCTAGTGAAAAGTTTCTCGTGAGGCAAGTTTGTGAGGTATGCATTGTTGAGAGCACCCAGGATGACTGCAACCACCGCAACTTCCGTGCGTTGTCCAGTGATGGACCAGTGATCTGGGATGTGCTATGGAGGGAATTTATCCACAACACAGTTGAGTGTAGCCCCAGCGTGTGTCTTTCTCCACAGCATTGGGTGCTGGTTCCTATCAGAGGGGGCACTGGATGAGATATATCTTATTTCAGGCATGAGTTGGCATGGCACTGCCTATATTTTCCCTCAAATAAAACTTCCACTGCCATCAGTAGAAGTGTGGTTCCAGAGGAAGCTGAATTTCTACCTAGTTAATCTGATCCAAACCTTCCTAGGTGAAACACAAGGGACTGATGCAGCCTCTCCACCTTGGGAATCACCTCACACCATGGCTGAACTTGCCCCAAGGTCTGCTGTGGAAAAGCTGAGCAAGTCTGAGCCATGTTCACAACACTGGTGAAGTTTCACAGCCTCAAGCAGTCATTATTGGGTCGTACCCCTGAGGTAAATTATTAATAACAATAATATGTTATTTTTGTTAAACCTGACATCTCCTTTCATCTCAGCCCCATGCTTATCAGGAGCTCTGCAACAACAAAAAAAAGAAAGTTTTATTTCCACATTTCCATCCCTTCGTCTCATCGTGCCGCGTCTGCTTTGGGGAGCAAAGAGTAATCTGTGGAAAGCTTTCATGCTCTCAAACCTACCAAAACATGCAATATTAATTGAGATTATTAATTGTATTTACTGCACTAGCAAGTCTAACCTTGTTAAAGGCCAGTGTGAAGATGTGGGATCATTTCTGTCATTTGGAACATCCTGCTTGCTACCGCCTCTCAGAAATCAAAAGGAAAATTACCTCACTTTTATTAATCATCCTTTTTCCTACAAGATTTTGCCTTTTGTTTAGCTGCACTTCACAAGGAGAAGGTGTGTTTTCTGTGCTGCTTTGAGATCTTGGCAGTTAATGGAACTCTTTGATTTTTAAATAAGAGTTATTCCTCTGAGTGTACAGTATAAACCTAACAGGCAAGGGACTGTGCCTTTAAGTTCATCAGTTTTCCCAGTGCTGTACTGGAAGGATTGGACTGAAACTTTAAACATTTCTAGCCATACCTAGCATATGTATAATTTATAAGCCACACACCGTTTGCTGTCAAATAGGCGATTGATCTGACTCGGATCTCGTTAATTATCCTCCACATACATTATACGTTAACAGATCTTCAGTATACTGTGTATCAATATTAATAAGATTATAAAACACTATTGATAATTAGGAAGAGAAAGAGACCAGGCCTTTGATTCACTCTGTTACTAACGCCCCTGCATCTCTAGATTAAAAAGAGACCACTTTTCGTTTAATAATATCAGATCAGTACATCCATCTTCTAAAATGCTTTATTAAGAGAAAGCTAAGATTTGCATCCCTATGCAAGGGGCTATTTGAAATTGATTATGGAGGCATCATTGATGTGTGAGAAATTTGTTTCTCTGTCTTGTCTAAAGGGGGGCCTAATAGGTGGGAGGGATTTAAGGTGGAGCACTGCACTCTTGGATCTTTGATCAGGAAATTTCTATTTTTCTTTGTCAGGCTATATTTGGTAAACCAGATTGTCTTGCTTCGGAGGAAATTAAATGGGATGTCGTATTACTTGCTTTTAAAAATAACAACATCTATGTTATCACACTCCAAAAGAGAACAGTGGAATTAAATAACAATATTTGTCGTTAAATTATGTGGGTCTGATTAATTTTGCCATTACTTTTTATAGTTTTCCTTTTTTTTCTCTAACCTGCCTTTCCTATTTCCATTAAGTTCATTTGCAACAAGCAAACCAGAACAACAAGCTGCTAGTGAAGGCTCTGAAACACTTCGTATCAAACTTGAATCAGGCAAACTTACTTTGCTTTCCTAGAAATTTCATGCTCAAGGGGAGGGAAAATCACTGAAGGATGATGGGAAGAAATAGGTGCAGAATAAATTCAGGTTGCCACATGACTGGTCCTCATCAGGATGCTGTTTGGTGCCATACTGGCATGGAGACCAACACTGTGGCCAAGCTCAGGTGCTTTTTCTATTACCTTAGAAAAACAATTTGACATTCAAGAACGAGATCTGCTTCTGCCTTGCTGCTGATGCCCACTGATCACCACAGAAGCCCAATCATTGTCTTCATTAAACTTGAGAGCATCTCTTCCCTGGGTTAACTTGTGCGGTGCCAGCGTGGCCGGGCGGAGAGTTCCCAGGTTCCCTCCCTGCTTTGGAGCAATTCTGCAGAGCATCCTTCCCACCACTGACACCAGCTTGGCTCCTCTGGGCTGTCCAGCCTTAGGAGACCTCGTTCCAGCCACCACAGACAGTTTAAGTATCATGTTCCACAACCCTATTGAGATGGAATTTCTATGATATCGTGTTCAGGGCACCAGCAGCTTCTCCATGGATGCTCGTGATGCTGCACTGAACAACGGGCTGTAGTGGAAGATACTCAGAGTGCGCAGCAAAGGGAAACTGAGGAAAACGACCCTAGCTTGGAGAGGGGTTTTGCTGAGGGAAAATTCACACATATATTTCCCTGCAAGGTAGCCCAGCAGATTCTCATTTCCCATGGTGATTCTGCTAGAAGCCTAAATAAAAACATCAGTTTCTGGCTTCCAGGAAATCTACCCTATATATAATCTGCCCATTCCCTGGAGCTCTGTGATTTTCAAGCACACTGAGAGAGATCAGGGTTTGCAGGACTGTGGAAGAGGCTCTGAGATGAGGGAGGTCCCAGGCTGCCCTATCCAGTCCAAGGTCTTGGGAAAGTCCCTTCATCTGCCTGGGACATTCATCATACTGAGGGGTCACAGTGGGGTACAGGACAAACACCCACAGTACCTAAAATGCTAGTGGGAGCCCCGCAGCACCCATGCCACCTGGAACAAGGCCACCAAACAAGTTTGTAATGTGCTCAGTTTACCATGCCTCATTTGGTCTGAAACTGGGGAGGGGGCACTCAGCTGAGAGATGTGGGTGGGGGAACACAGGGAGAGATATTGCTCTGCCTGGGGAAGGCTGAGCTGCACCTGGGAACAGGTATATAAGCCCAGATTAAAATTTACATACTGGGTATGTAAGCAAGATAATGGGCTTGCTTAGAACCTGAGCTTTCTACAAGAGGGGAGATACCTGGGAAAATGAGATGAGAAAACATGATGCCAAAATGTTCTTTTTCAAGCTCCTGGATGGTTGTGCCCTTCTTCTTTCTGGAGGGAGCCTTGAAGGAAACCATAGAAAGAACAGCAAGAGACAGCAACGTGAAATGGAGCCTAAAGGCTCAGAAAGGAAAACAAGGAAAAGCCAATAAAAGTACAGCGAGATAACACAAAGAACTGTAATTTTACTTCCTGATCCTGGAAGGCATAATGACTGGCAGATTTTCCCTGGATTCCCGCAAGCCAAGTACGTGGGCTATCAGGACAGCAGGGCTCGCCCATTCCAGCCTCCGTGTGCCGCAGTTTCCCTCTCCGACGGGCAGCTGGCCCAGATGCACCATGGAGCAACTTCCTGAGCCAAAGTTCTCTTCTGGTGGCAGGGCTGTCCCCAGTCGCACCAGGTACGAGCCTGGGACACTGAAGATCTAGCTGAGCCACGTCACTGCTGTTCACGCTCGTTTTTGCATACAGTTCAGGATATAACTAACTTGCTGTGTATTTCTGGAGATGCACTGCTGCTGCACGTCATGTACGCTGCATGTCCTGTGGGTGAGCACGGGAGCACTCGTGCACGAGGATGTTTGCAAAAGCCAGCAGGGAAGTGACCAAGGTGTAATTTTCTCAGGGTGGAGGGAGCTCTTTCCCTTAAGCCTGCAGAAATGTGCTTTTATTTGTTAGAGTTGAGGAGACATCCTCATACAAAAAAAAAACCGTGGAGAAATAAAGCCAATTTAATTTACAACACAGAGAAGTAAAGATGTTTACAACACTGGAAGCCAGCTAAAAAAAAAACCCCAAAGATCCAGTTCATTTTTAATTTAAAGCACTGGGAATAGCCAAAGTTAGTGCATTCATGTGAACATGTCTTCCGACTGAAATCTGAGCACCCAGAAATTTGGTGTTCTGTCCTCTCTTTGCCATTGGCTCTCTAGTGAACACCAGAACATCATCTGCTCGCTCTTCCTCTTGGCTGCTGTGCATTGCAGAGACTGGACAAGCACATCGTTCAGGCTTCGCTCAGTCCCTGTAGTCTGGTGCTGCACCACGGAAATCTTAAACTGGCTTGAACTGGGGAGCATCAGCCAGGAGAAATCCCTGAGCTGAGCAGTCCAATGTATGGGAAAAACACGTGCTGAGAACATGATGGAATGACGTCTACCACCTTGTGCGAAGGAAAGAGCTGTTGATGTAATTAGGGTCATAGCTGAGGCTGCCAGCACAGGAGACAAGGGGTTTTGTTGGCCTATCTTATCCACGGGGCTGAATGGATGTTAAAACTGCATTACCCCAAGTCATGGGTCCTTCCAGCTTTGGGCTCAAATGTATTATAGGAAGAGCATGGAGGAACTTGCTTCCTTTGTGACCCTGCTGCCCACAGCTGTGCAAAAGCCTTCTGCAACTCCAGCTCTCAGGCTGGGGCTATTCATTAAAAATCCAAAGAGAGAGGGGAGGAGAAAATGTGTATGATTCTTGATATCATCACAGCACATGCTGAAAATGAGATCCTTGGAGGCAATGGCAGCAGCCTGTATTTACTCAAATTAGGGCAGTGGTTTAATGCATCAGAGCCTTTCTGATGGATCATGCCAATTTATGGTCTGGAACCATTATGGTGGAAACGATGGGAAGGATCCATCGTCGCGGAGATGATGCTCCAGGTGTCTGTGTAGCCCAGAGCAATTATTACATGGCCCCTTGACATGGTACCTCCAAACAGCTCCATTGTGCCAGGATTTGCATGTTATTAACCTGCTCAGCACTACTACATCAGAAGGGGTATGAAACAAAAGGAAAATAATATCCCCATTTGCGCTTGGGCATGGTAAACTATTTTTCAACCCTGCCAACATTTTAATTTCTGTCGAAGGAGAACGTTTGCTTTTGTGTTGAGTGGAGAAACCCTGAACATGAACATGCAGCGTTAATAAAAATAGCAAAACCTTGGTATTTCTGCACTTAACAAAAACAATACTTGGGCCATTTGGAACAATAAGGGTTTGCTCCCAGCTTGAGATTTTGTCTGACAAATTTCAGAGAGAAGAAATTTTTCTCTCCCCCCACTCTTGCCCTGAGACATACTGCAAAAAAATGCATGCACACGAGCCGTTGTCACTGGGAATGTACCAGCCTTCCATTAACATTGCTCTCCATAGGATGGCGGTTGGCAGGAGTGCTCATTTTAAAATCCAAAGGCTCATGTCTAGTGCTCCAGCCCTTATTCCCCTGGGTTTTTTCAAGCCACTTGAGCCACTTGTCTGGAGCCTGCTTGCTTTGATCTCCTCCTGCATCGAACGTGTCTGGAGAGGGCTCTGCAAGGCGAAAGCATGAATCGAATCGTACGCTCCCATCTCGAATCTTGCCCATTGCAAAGCCATACCAGGAAATTGAGGAAATGTTCCCGGTTTAAGCTTTCTACCCTTAGCCAGAAATTAAAACCCCTTCATTAATCCAATCTTAAATCTCAACTAGCTGCTGCTTAAAGCGGTAATAAATATTTCATACCGATTGTGTTGCGTTCCTTGCTGTGTTTATTAAATGGAGTTTCTCCTAATTCCAGTTATTCATTTTAATAGGTCAGGACTTGGCTGTGATTTAAACAGACCACTGAGGAAACAGCCGTGGTTAAACATTGTAACAATATGGATTATTAATTTAATTGGCCAGCTATTACTTGTTTTGACTCTGTGCTAACACATTTAGCTCAGTCTCTTGTGGCCTATAAACCACAAAGGTCATGACTTCAACATTCAGAAGAATGGGAAAAAGAGAATCAGGGCTGAGATTATGAGGAAAAATAGAGAAACAGTGTGGGGAAGACAGAGTGGGGAAGGCTAAGGGCTTGCTGGAGGCAGTGCAGGGCAAAAGGGGATTTATTTAGTAGCTCAGCAATAGAACATCCTCTAAACCACCAGCCAAACTAGCAGTTTCTTTCAGTCCACATCACTCTGAGGTGACTTCAGACGGCAATTTTTACCTGTAGGTATAATGATGGTATCCCCACATGTTTAATAACACCTTTATTTTATTTCTGAATTTTTCTAATATAGTTTAAAATATACCACACGGCGAGCTCACATGTGAATAATCAGCAGTAATATCTATAAGTCTGTTTAAAAAGCCAGCTAGGCACCCCCACCCTGGATGGTTTTACTGTGCCTTTATTGAAAACCACCTTGTGAAGCTAGTTAGATACAGTGGGGTGAAAAAGCACATTCCAAAGGGCATGGTAGCAAAAAGGGATAGTCAGAAAAAAAAATGTGGGGTTTATCTTCTGTGCACAACAAAGGTAGTGCAATTTATATCACAGACTGCTCTGTTTGAAAGGAGTCAAATTTTCCATTGATTTTTTTATGCAGAGCTCTCATTGACTCCTCATAGGAGTTCTGTGCATTGAAGAGCAGTAGGATACAACCCCACATTTGTCTTGGCAACTGCCCACACAAATGTGGCAACGGGCAGTGTCTCCACATTCATGCCTGTGCCAAGTATGTTCAGTGCTCAACTTATACAGGTGCAGAGACCCTACCATGAAGGAAGCTACAGTAGTATGAAGAGGAGACAGATATATTAGGCAGACAAGCACGTACATATGAGTCTCCAGTTTTGCCTTTTCTTCTCTATCGTGTGCCTTGGAATCCGTAGCTGTTCCCAAAACAAACTGTGCAGGCCAGTAAGTTGAAAGAACACAGCCCAAAACCTTTGTCTGCAACTGCAGGCTTCAAACTATGCAGCTAACACGGGAAGTGTAGCATGCATGAATATCACATCCATAATCAGCAGTAACAGCTGCCCAGACAAGTTGGTGGGATTCCAGTGCTGTAAGACTTCTTCCATCCTCTCTCCCTCATCCTCTCTCACCTAGCTCCATCCAATTTTCCACTGGGAAGAACTGGGACACTGGGAAGAAAGACACAGGGAAGGAAAAGGCAAAGGTTTTCTTCAGGATTGAAATCTTATTCATGGTATAGAAAAGAGCCAGGTGGAAAAAAAAATCTCTGCATCTCTTCTTTCTGGCTTTTTCACTCCTCCTCCTTTTCTGCCTCTTTTTCCTTCCCCCTGGCCTAATTTTGGCCATGCTACCAGCCTTTCCTCGCTGTCCCATCCGTATCATCACTCGCACCCCTGTCACGCAGCCACAGCGGCCCCGGCAGCCCAGCTCCACTGCTAGCCAACCCCAGCCCTGCATAATCTCCCTCCTTCCAGCCCGGATGTTCTTGCTCAGAAATCCCCTCCGCTTCCTGGTTCTGCCACCCCCTGCCATGTCTCATTAGGCTTCAAACTCGCTTGTTATTATTCTATCCCCCACCAGGCACCCCAAGCCTCAGCTTCTCTCTGGGCGTCTTTATCTCACCTCTGAGCACCTTCTACTCCCTCTATACTCAAGATCCAGTTTCCAGACAGAAATCCCTGCTTTGCCCAGCTGACAGCACCAGCATCAACATCCTCTAATGCAACTATCCCCCATCACCAGTTCAGGATATGTCCCTTATATTTTGTGTGTGTGTGTGTAGCCATAAAGACCAAAGGTTAAGACCACATTATATTCTGCCTCTTGCAGAAATCCTGTAAAGGCATCTGAGAATTGCTCACCCCATGCTGTCAGGCTGCACGCCCCCTGGATCCCCCTTCTCCACCAGTCCTCCTGCCTCTGCATGGCAGGCAGGAGACCCCAGCCCCTGGTGCACAACTACCCACCCATAGAGCCATCCTTAAGCTACCGCAGGTGCCTCAAACGCTGGGGTCTGTGTCTCTAAGCATGGCTGACAAACAGGGCTTTCTTTTGTGGTGCCTAGCACCAGCAGCCCCTAAGGACGAGATACCCTTCTCTCCTTCTCCCCCACACCCAGCCCTCGCACACAATATAGTATTTGTCATGTATTTGTTTTCCAGTACATGAAGAGCGCAAAAACGCGTGCTCTTTTATGATAAGGTAAGCAGAGTGACCCTGTAACATTCCACATCTGAACTCAGAACGGCATCTGCCTCACAGCTGTCCTTGTAGCAAGCATTTCAAAAACACAGACGGCAAAAAAACAGCAGCAATATCTCATCGCCGATGTAGCTGCTTACAGCATAGTCCTCACCATCTTCCAAATATCTGTGTTTGAGAGGTGACCTACAGCTGTGAAATTTGGATGCAGATTCCAACACCACCCCTTAATTTCAAGGATGTTCCAATTTGAGTTTTACATAAAGCTTTTGCAGAGTTGCAGGCCAATTGCAAAATTTGTGGCTGGAGCTAGGTTCAGATTCTGAACACCCTAACTCACAAAGATTTCCAAGAGCTTTGGCTTGGTTCATGTTCCCTCTTACTTGAGTGCATTGACATATTGTCTAGGAGTCATGGACTAGGAGCCCACAGTGAAAGGCTCTGCACAAACAGAGAATAACAATAAAGAAAAGCATTTACAGTCCAGAGTCAAGAGATAGCTACAGAGAAATGTGGAAATGCAGGGAAAGAGTTAGACTGTCAGCAGGACAGTTCAGTTTTCAGTGGTCATCCTGTCAAAGGAGAGCTCTAAGGGAGATTTTGAAGGAGAACAACTCAGCAGTTTTGCAGTATGCATGCAGAGCTCTTCTCAAGAATCGTGGGTATCTATCTAGCATGAAGGTACAGCTATGAACATGGTCTTAGGCCAACTGGAACAGCAGCTGTCTTATAGGAAATTAACAACAGGAAATGGGTGGAGAAGGAAAAATGCTTGAGGGGTGCTGAAGGCAGAGGCAAGCTGCTGCTACTTGCTCCAGCAGATAAGGAGAGGTAGTGGAGGAAGGCAAAAATAAACTTGATGTGATCCATGTGATGAAAAATGAGCACCATTCAGAATAAGTATGAGAGGAGATAGAGAGGGTTAGAGTAGAGAAGGGAGTGTTGCAATCAGATGAGAAGAGCTTCAGCAAGCACGTTGGTTGGGAGAAGAATATCTCAGAGAAGTTATGCAGAAAGGGTCAACAAAGGTAACTTGGATGCAAGGTATTAAGAGAGAGCAGTTCAGCACAAGTCCAACTTGTGCTGAACATTGGACACCATAAAGAGATACCACAGAGACATGATGAGATTTTAACTTGGACAGAAGGAAACAAAGCACAACAGAAAGAGAGATCTGGGAAAGAAAAGGAGACTGGCAACAACCTTATAGCAAGAGAGAAGAGCTAATGTTCACACTGAAGGAGAGTGAGGCATGAGGAGAACCAACAGCTATCTAGAAGAGACTGAGGAGATCCAGCAAAGAGAGAAGTCTGACAGCTGATGAGATAAGGAAGACATTTTTTACGCTGAGGGTGGTGGAATACTGGCACAGGTTGTCCAGAGAGGTGGTGGATGTCCCATCCCTGGAAATATTCAAGGCCAGGCTGGACGGGGCTCTGAGCAACCTGATCTGGCTGGAGATGTCCCTGCTCCTTGCAGGGGGGGTTGGACTAGATGACCTTTAAAGGTCCCTTCCAACCCAAACTCTTCTATGATTCTATGATTCTATGAAATTATCCTCTTGGTAGATGGCCAACTCAGTTTTTGGTGATCTGGAATGTGACTGAAAAATTGAAGGAAGACATGAGTGCAAGAAAGCTCAGGAAGTTACTAGCATGAATGCAAGAGTCACTGAGAACAAGGACAGAGCATGGGGCAAGGCAATGAAGGTTGGTACAGGAGGGAGCCTGGTGTACACTGCAGAGTGACTGCAGGTAGAAGAGCAGAATGATGGTAGACATAGTGCTATTCAGAAAAGGAAGAATGGAAAATGAAGGGTTTGGAGGATCTTTCTGCAAGTTATAGTTCAGTTTCCCTCTGTAGTCCTTTATGCAAGCTGCTTGTTATTCAACAGTTCTGCCCTACCTTGTGAGTCAGCTCTGGGGTTCTCTGGCAGGTGTTGCAGGAACAAGGTCACAAACTCCTCGTCTTCTGACATCGTATGAGAGATCTTCCAAATAATAATGTGTCTGCAGAAAACCAAGAGAACATCTAATGGGAAGGATTTAGTTTTACCTCTAAGACTTCTCTCTCTACATGATGTTGAGAGAAAGAATCATTCCTACCTTCATAGATTTTTTTTAAAAGAGGAGGGATTGTTAGCTCATCCGGAGAAAGCCCTGTTGAAAGGTATAAAAGGTTTTGTAGTTGCACGAGTACAACAACTCCTCCTTGGATGTCTTTAGAGGACTTAAGATGGATTCTCTGAACGCAGCAATGTGAGTTAGTACCGTCAACCTCGATAGCCAAAGAGCTGAGGATTATACTGGCTCATGTCTCCTATGTTGCAGCACAGATGGAGACCATACTGTAAATTCCTTCAGGGTGAAAATGGTCCCCCTTTGTTTTCAAAGATAGGTGAGGACAGAAAAAACCTTGCAGAGCCAAGTAAAAAGCAGGTGCTGGCACTTTGCTTGTGCTAGCAAGAATGATGTAATACTTAAATAAAAATAATTAGGTTGTTGGACACAGGCAGTCATATAAAGAACAACATAGAAAACACATGTTTTCACATGTTTTCAATGCAAAAGCCACCTGTACTCAATGGGTTTCATGAATGCTCACGTGACTGCGAAGTTTAAATGAACATGCGGTGTGAGTGTCACTGTGGGTGAGCAGTGAGTATTGCACCGAGTATTGCACCCTAAATGCTTTGCGTGCCCTGCGATGGGCCAAGGGAACATGCAGAGGAAATGCCTCGTTTTGTGCTTCTTCAGGAGAAGGAATGACTCTATTGTCTAGTCCTTTGGGCAGTAAGTACCGAACTCAGAGCCCAGTAAAACTAGTGGGAATCAGACCTCAGCATCTTGTTGACATTCTGCACATTCTGTGGTTTCTCTTTTGTCAGGGTGCACACTGCTTTTGTGAGGCAAGAGGGGAAGAGAAAGAAAGAAATATTTGGAATTCTCTCCAAAGTAATTTATGGGAGCATTTATTGGTTTCGTTCTCTGTGTATAAACTTGCATGCGTGGTCCTGGGCAGGCTGGGTCATCAGTTGCTGCCTAAGAATTTACTAAACTGAGAATAATCTTTTGCTTCCTATGATAACTTGTAATTTGAAGATGGAATTCAACAACACTGGCTTTTTTTTTTTAAAGAAAACAATTGTTCATTTGAAAATACGACACTATCAAAATATTTTACAACATGAGGAGAGCTGAAAATGCATTTTCCAAACAGTACAGCATTTGACCATATCTCTTGGCAGATAGAGGAATACATGTTAACTCCACACTAAAGATCTAATTGCTTGAAAATTGCTGGCAGTGTGTACCCTGAGTAACAACCAGAGCTTTATACATTTATAAACACATAAAATTAGCTAAAATGAAGGTTAAAAAAAAAAACCAAGCCTGTAGAACATATTCTGGAACATAACAGGGAGCTTGTCTAGAGTGCTCCAATAGTTTGCTTCAAAAATAAGCAGCAACAATGGATTATTACTTGGTTTTCATTCTTACCTGCCTCTGATTTGCCCTCCTAAACATTTCTGAAACTGTGCTGACCTCTTTCCACATGGTAAACATATTTGTAGTACCCATACATGGACAATTTGTAGTTTTGCAAGACAACATATGGATATAATATTAAATTATCTTGCCTAGACAATTCCAATGGAGCTGAATTGCCTTGCTAAAATAAAAATCTATGTTTGTAACTTTCAGTAATTAGCCTTCATCATATGCATAAAGATGTTTGCAGCAGAAGAGATCTTTCTTGTACCCTTTTTTCTACCAGCTCCAAGAGGTAAATCTGGACTCCCTAGACAAGGTATAAAAATAAAAATATTTTTCCCCTTCTACATCCATTAATCAGGTTGAAATGCCAGTCTTTGCTAAATATCCATCTATGTTTGCAGCTCCTAAGCAATCTTTTCTTGAGTCCCCAGCTTGCCTCACAAGCTCAGGACGTGTGGATTTGTGGATTTTCTTACCGCTTAATATTCATATCCATAGAAAAGAGTGACAGGTTTGGGGAAAGACCCAGAGAATTATTCCAGACTCTTCAACTCAGATTTCATTTCTTTTCTTGATAGTCAGCACCTGACTGTAATTCATTCTGAAAAGTTTAAACAGAACCTTCTATTTTTTGCTGACTTTGGAGCAAGGGCATTTGTCTGTCCCTCATTAATCTTTATGTCACTTGCAAGATAGTCTAAGGAAACATCATACCTTTTCCTTTTGGAACAGATTCCCTAAATAGAGGTCCAGTGCTGCAATCCTTGTCCCCATTAAGGTTTTGTTAATGACCTTACACCACTCAGAACAAAGATTATTAAACTGGGCCAGGTGCTAGTTAGATGAAGAGAAGAAGAAAGGCAGCACTAAAACAGAAGGCTTCTCCTTTGACCCCCCAGTAGAAAGTTTAAGGCATCAGCTTTCAGTGGGATTGACTTAACAGAAGCAGAGTGATTTTAATGATGAGTGTTTTTCAAAATCCCACCTGAACATTTGCTGGTGTTGGATAGCATCATCACCTGAGTGCTTCCTAGCACAGTTTGAAAGGTTATTGATCCCTTTAGCTGTCCTGTAGCTACCAGCGATGTGCCTGCCCATACTGGTAGCCATTTACCTCCTTGCTATTGCAAGAGGATAGGAATGCACTCAGTCTGAGGACTAACTTCCAGTCAAAGAGTAAGAACTTATTAATATATTCCAAGAGTATCTCAAGTCCCAACTAGATATGAAGGACAAGTCTGTACCTTCATAGCACACACTTCTCCCCCCAAAAATAGAGGTGTTTCCTATGTAGGACTTTCCCTTGCTGTGCCCCACATTTGGTAATCAAAGAAAGAAACTAGGAGCAAAGAATCCCAAAATCAAGACTTGGAGATTTCATAAGAAGAGAATTGAAGAAAGAAGAATGACATTAAAAAAAAAAAAAAGAAAGTACAGAGAAATGGCAATGGACATGTCTGAGGGAATCTGTGTAATATTCTAGTACTGGAGAAAGGCAATGCTATTCTTAAATTTCCCCAAACTGACAAAGCATATAAAAGACAGGACTGGATGCACAGTTACTCCCAAGTGTATTATTATGAGATTCTTCCAGAAGGGACTTCACTGTAATAAGAGATGGGTTTGTTATTCCATCTTACAAGTCTACCTAACCTCATACATTCAGTCCTCATTTCACACTACCATCAAGCTTGCTTATTTCTGGATACCCACATTTTCTCACTGACACAGGAATATGAGAGTCAACAAGACACACAGAGAAATGTTCCCTGTTAAGCAGTGTGGTGCCAGAATGTAACCCAGGATGTCACTGCAGTATTCAGTGTCCTCTTAAGAAAAAAAAAAACTACTGAAGAGATATATGGGTTAAGGACACTGCAAAGTGAAGGAACTGGCTGTTATCAGGGTTTGCTTCTCCAGTACATGAACCCAAGCGGACATTATTTCCTTCTGCTGGAAATCAAGATATCAGCTCATCCAAATAGTACTGGGAGAAAAGGACATGAGAAGAAAAAAGAATTTTTACTAAAGGCTTCTGAGTTTTGTCACTAAACACTAAGCAATTTTTAGCAAGTTAATACTGGCCGTATTTTCAAAGGGCCTTTAATTTAAGACACCCAGTTTTCCGGGCATCCAGCTGCAGAAAGTGGCAGGCTAGTGTATCAGACTGAGTTTCCGGGATAGGCAGGTGGTCCCAGGAATCAATGTCAGGCCTTCTAGGAAACATAACATCAGTAGAAAGTGTTGACCTCCACTGCTCCGTGCCGTATCCTTCTGCAATGATACCAAATGGCAAAGCCTCATGTAATTATGCTGCTGCTTGTAAAGTGCAGCGGATGGAACGTGCTACATCAGCGCTCATTGCTTTTATTACTGAGGGGGAAAAAAGTCTCCAAGGAAAGGAGTGAATGAAATTCTGAGCGCTGTGTTACTCTGGGTAACTTCTGGGAATCTAATTATTTGAGAAGAGGTGCACTTAGTGAATCATTATACGCGGGTGTGAAAAATTGCTAAAGAATACCCCCTTCCCTCCTCATATATCTTACCCTTAGAAAAAGAAGGCAGGTAAGGGTACGTTTAACATTCACAGTCTTTTATACTACTAAGTGAAATCAGAACAAAATATGGTAATTAATCCATTGTGCATTCAAGGATTCAGGTTTGAGCAGCAGATGGGAAAAGTTGTGGATCATAACCCCGTGCAATATTTGACAGAATATCAGTCAAATATAGTTCACACATCTTCATGTTTCTGTCAGTCCCTTTTATCTAAAGTTAATTTAAAGTGACAAGAACTACGTTAGCACTTTTCAAAGGGTAATGCAAACTTTAGAATATTCGCCTCAAATCAATACCCATTCAGACTCCTAAATGGTCAAACTGGCAAGTTCCCGAAGGTGATTTCACTTTGCTTTTACGTTAAATTTGTCATCTGTTGCTGGAGTTTCTGCATTAGCCTTTAAATAAATTGGTTCAGAAGTGCAGTAGAGAAGGTACCTGTTTATTCTGCACATCACTCTCATGAACGCACGTGGACCCACACGCCAAAGCTGTCTCAGAACCAGAGTCAAGGAAATCCTGGCAAATCAAGTTGTACAAGGTAATATAGTTTGGATCTTAGACCGTGGGTTATTTTTGAACAATTCTTTACAGAAGACGCTCTCCTTGGGAGTGGAGCACCTACTTTCACTTCACCGCCACGATAAAAGAGTCCAAATGAGAGCCCTCATGCAGGCTCCCACAGAAAGTCTGGTTCTGGCACTTGCAGCACACTGCTGCTTTCCTGAGAAGTGGATTGTTGGAGAGAAACAGCGATTCCTTTCCTTTATTTTTTTTTTTTCAATCAAAATAGCCTTTGTGAGCACATGCATATGCACATCTGCTAATGTATGCTTGTGCATGGTTGTGCCTGACTTGGGTGTGGGACCACAGCGAAGTCCAAATCCCCTGATCTAATGCTATTGCTGCGCTGGTTGCTTGTGCTTCTGCTCCATGCCTTCACATTACCAAATAAGCGATCACACCCTGCAGGGCTCCGTGGAGCTCATCTCCGGGGAAGGCGAAAGCACTTCTTGGCACTCGGGCTGCGCACAATCCCAATATCGTCCCCCTTCCCCCCCGCCCCTGTTACAAATGATTTAAGGCAGGCTGTGAATGAGAAACATAAGGTAAACACTATGTAGTCTTTATTGCCTTCCATCCCTAAAGTGTAACTTGGCCTTGCCTCTGGAGAGGTGCCCAGCTCAGCCCCTTCTGGACACACAATCACTGTGTGGGGGGGAGGTGTGTGTGTGTGTGTGTGTCTTCTGGAGAAGGTACAAAAGGGGAAGGATTGCATCGATTGAAGGACTCCAGCTTCTGGAGTTTGCTGGCGCTGAGTCATATACAGTTTGTAAGGAGGCACAAAGCTCACCGGCAAAGGGTGGGGTGGGGAGGGGGGTGATCACGTCCAGTCCCTTCTCATTCTCTTCCTTTTTTTTTCATAAAGCAAAGCCTAAGGCAATCACTTCCCTGACAAACCAGACTCCACCCCACCTCAAATCCCTTGCAAAGGTTGTGCTCCAAAAGGGGCGACGAGGCAGAACAGCAGGCCAGCCCTGGCTATTCATCATACGTGGAAGGGACTTAGATATTATAAGATGGATGAATGGATCAAACCTAAATGTATGCCTGGCTCGTTTATGGGACTGAGAGAAAACACAGCAGGAAAAATAGCTAACAAAAGGGCCCCAAAAGAAAAAAAGTTAAAATAGGCCAGACACACTTTTCCTCATAATTTCAAACCTGTGTTAACTTTGCCAAGCTATAGCAATATACTTCAGTTCTCAGGAAGGTTGTGGGTGACAACTTGAGCTGCTCAGCTAGCAGGACTCAGTTTACTCATTCCAGGTGACATAAATCCCTGCTAAAAGCCCACTGCCACCAGCATCTTCTCAAAGAGCTGAACTGGATCCTTTTGATGCCTCAGGCTGTGACGAGGCTGTGATGAGGAAGATGCTTCGCTGTGATGACTTTCTGTATGTAGCAATTTAACTGCTAGAATAAAGAAAATATTTTCCTCTACTTGTTGACAGAAAGGTTTCTCTGGGAAAAAGGCTCTTTTATTTCAAAGCCATGACCTATGAGTATTTTTAGGTTCACATGAGGAGGTTACATGCTAGCTGTTACCACCTGATACAATGAGGGAACCTTGGCTTTTTGTGTGTCCAGTCACATACACTGAGGTGACATACACACAGTTATTCTTTTCAGCATGCCATGATGTTTATGCAAATGTCTATATTTGTAAAAAAAAAATAAAAACTTAAAAAACAACCAAGGTCCAAAACACTTCCTGGAAACAGACATGGCCCCCATCCATCTGCTTGTCCTCCTCTTGTACCTCCTTATTGCCCATAAACCCAAAGTGGGCTTTGCTAGATAGAGGAAGCAATGATCAACTGGAGTCAGGTCACACATGTTCTTCATGGTTGGACTCTATGATCTTAAAGGTCTTTTCCAACCTAAATGATTCTGATTCTGTGATTCTATGATTCATAGACCACTTTAGGAAAAAATTTTTTTACACTGAGGGTGGTAGAACACTGGAACAGGTTGTCCAGAGAGGTGGTGGATGCCCCATCCCTGGAAACATTCAAGGCTAGGTTGGATGGGGCTCTGAGCAACCTGATCTGGTTGGACATGTCCCTGCTTCTTGCAGGTGGGGTTGGACTAGATGATCTTTAAAGGTCCCTTCCAACCCAAACTGTTCTATGACTCTATGATTCTACTTGCCTGCAGCATAAAGTGGCACCGGCCACCAGATGCCTAGGACAGAGGAGCTCCAAGGCACAGGGATCTTGAGCTTCTCTTGCCCTTGATGGGGTTTCCAGCTGAAATGCAGACATCCAAAATAGGTTTACTCTCTTAGTTTTTACCCAGATGTGCTCCAGCAGAGGCTGTGTGCCCCTCTGGGCTGGCCAAGGGCTGCCTGCCACTCACATGCTTTGGAAAAACTGTCGTGTGCTGCAGCTGCTCTTTGGGAGACTGGGAGGATGTCCAGAAATCAAAGGAATCTCCTGCAGGAATCCAGGAGCCAGCCCACACCCGGGACCATAGGAAAGCCCAGAAAAAATCCCTGATGCTGCTGCCATTGAGTTCCCTCCCTGCAGACTGGCCAGTAGCACTCTGTGCTGCCCTCGCTGCACCGGCACCCTGTGCTGCTCTGGGCTGTGCTCCATTTAGGGTTAAACAAGGCAAGTTTGCAAAGGACTGACTTGTTACTTGATTCTGGGATGGACAGAGAACCTCCCTTCTGCCTCCTTCTTCTACATCTGTTCTTTGTACCCCAGAACCCCATGATATCAACTGATGAAGCTGAGGCCAACACTGGCAATCCCAGGTACTGGGACTGTAAATCTGTTCTTCCCCTTCCCACCTCTCCCTTACAGGCAACAATTTAGGGAGGGACACGTTAGAAACGAGGAGCACAACCCAGTTTGGGGTTTAACACTGCTTTTTCTTTCATGCAGGAACTTGTGTTACTTTACTGTGCGGTTCTTGACGTCAGGACTACAGTGATCTGTAAAGCAACTGCAAAATTATCCTCCTTTCCCTCTCTGTAGCTTGACAGAATTATGTATTTTCCGCAAGACACTGCCTCCTTTTGAGGTATGCATTGAAAGCAGCCATACAAAATGCTATGGAAAACTGTGCTCGCATTTTTCTCTAGTAATCTCTTCCCTAAGATACATGAAATCAGCGGAAATCAATGTGCTCTCCCTGCCCTACATTCTCTATGTGATTTCTCAAACTTTTAAAGGCTGCTTAAGAGAACAGCACTGCAGGAGGAGAGCACACCATCCTGGGAAGACCAGTACCACCAGCAGAGCTGCGGAACCCTCAGAGCAGGTCACCCCTGGAGCAAGCGCCAGGAGCTCCTCCTCTAGCCTCTGGCGCTGCCCGGGAGCGGAGCTGGCATGCTTCCTCCTCTCCAGCAGACCATGGCAGCAATTAATTGCATAGTAATGGAAGGATGCAGTTACAGCCTGGCCAAACACAACTTACCCTCTCTCTAGGCCTCCAAATTTGGAACATTTTCGCTCAGCGGTTCACCCGGATACGCTGGTGAGCGTTGACCGCGGAGAAGATTCTGACACCCTTGTCACCACCGCCACGCTGCCAGCCTCCTACTCTGTGGGTGAGAGGAGTTGGGTGCTGATGCTCTGAGCAGGCATTTGGATATCGTCCCACCCCGCTTTGCCAATATGCTCATTCGGGTTTGTTTTCCTGACACCACTTCACCCCAGCAGTCTTGATCTTTCTTCCAGGTGGCCTTTTAGATGGCGTAACTCCCTGAGTTTATCCTTCAACCTGCTATATTTCAATTATGCTACTAATAAAGAATGCATACTACTTACATATAATTTGCTTGTTTGTTCTTCCTTTGCTGTTCCTCGTGCTTTCCCTTAATTTTTATCCTTAAACAGTAAACTACCCAGAGCGGGGCAGTCCTCCGAGGTTGTTTGGAAATAAGCCGAGCACATGAAATCTTATGATTCTGGGTCCATCAACTCCCCTTCCCCCCACCTCACCACAAATGGACTCTATTACTAATCATAACTCACAGCCAACATCTCTTTGGTTTTAGAGAGGAAGAGATTTTCAGCCTCGGGCAAAAGACATCCAGTCTGATCATGAGAGATGCTGAGAGCTACGGGGGTTGCTGGCTCATAGTATCACTGGGGATATAGTCCTCGGGGAATAACTTCCCTGCTCATCTACATTTTCTTTCATCCAAAATTCAGGCCTGCCCTGTCCCAGTTATATGAATAAAAATCTTTAAAATTAAAGAATGGATCTGGGTGCCTCTGGTGGGGTTTTTTTTCGGGTGCTGAGCATGGTGAAGGGAACCTGATTTCTAGAGAAGGCCGGGCAACTTAGTTCCTGGGAAAGGAATCTCTTTACACATCCCAAGCTGAGCACCCTGAAGTGCAGGAATCTGAAATCTCAGGTCAGTTTTGAAAATTTTCAAAAAACACCTCAGAACAAAAATAGTGAAAATTTGGAAGCTTCCATCAGATATAGATTTGGTTCCAGCTTCTCTGCTACAAAAACTTTTTTTTTTTGGGTGTCTTGCAGCATTAAAAAGTACTGAAGACAGACAATAAACGTGTTGAAAGCAAAGTTTTACTGTGGCTGAGGTAGAGGGCTGCTGCCTGCACTCTACTGCCCCGTCCACCGCTTCCCTTTAAAGCCAGTGGAGGAATCTCTCCCAGCGCACCCACTCCCTGTGCCTGTGTGCTATTTACACCTACATTTATATTCTCTTAATTACTTTGTATCACATGCAGTTTTAAAAAACCTTTCTTTTAGTAACAAAGCTTTCCAGCTCACTTTTGTCTTTCTTTTAAAAATAAACAACTTAAAAGAAGGCGAGATCAGAGGATTAAGTAAATTAATGAGAAAGATACTTAAAGGGCTTTGAAAGTCTCCGTCTTGCAACACTAATATGTAGATTTCTTAAAAAACTAATCATGAGTTCGCAAATCAAATTAGCACCACCATATTTGTTGAGGGAGGTCTGGCTCAGGAGGTATGAAATTTGGACCCATCTCCATAACAGAGAAAAACCACATTTGGTTTCCTTTTCTTTTTCCTTTCACTGTATTTTCCTCTAAGTAGCTGATACCATTTCTATTTTCAGATGCAATTTGGGTTATTTAAAGAGAGGAAAGTTGTGCATCTTTATGCACCAGGTGTATGGGACAACGTGCCCCTTGGCTGCTGGGGGAGGCACGAAGAGTTGGGTCTGGAGGCACGAAGCAGCTGGCAGGCGCCCGCCTTTCGCTCCGCAGGCACAGGGGGATGGGGAGACGGGGAGGGGATGCTTGAGTTTGTTAGAAACAGAAAACACAGACACAACCGAGGCCAAGCTTTGAAAGGACAAATCATAAAGGCTACAGACGGATGTCTTAGCCAGGAGGCACGGAAAAGTATGAAAGTAAGAAGGAATTAGGAGTATTTGTCATAAGGAAAGAGAACAACTTTAACAACCTAACCTGTGGCACGTAGGCAGCTTGTTGGACTTGTGGTTTGTTGTCACTGAATGCCAAGATGCAAGAAGAACCATTTCACAAAAAAAACGCAATTTTTTTGAACTTCACTCCCTCAAGGCCTCATTTAAGTTGCTGGAGAATACAGCAGCTCTGCACTCTGCAGTGCAGCACCTCCTCTCCTCCACAGTTTTTTTCGGTTGGGTGGAAACACTCCAGCTTCTCACCAGGAGCAGGAGAGACTCTGAACACCGAGCACGTGCACTCCAACGGCGCCGAGTGAGCCCTGCACTTTGCATGTTGCAGCCACAGATAAGCAGCTCAGCTGAGAGGTACGCCTCGCACGGTGACGCTGCACACAGATAAATACTGTTCTCCTCTCCACAAACAGGTCGAAGTCTAAGGCTGGATGAGAGTTAGGAGCGTGCAATGTCTTTCCCTTGATTAGCAAAGGAGTGGCAGTCCAGACTTCCTCTGCTTTCACCTTCAGAGTAACCATGCCCACTGTGTTTGCCCCCGTCCTGCTTGGCAGGAGACTGGAAAGGCATTTCCCCAGTTTCAAGGATCTTGCCCATATATCCCTGCTGCTTATAGAAGTCACCTCAGATCACTTACCTGCTACCGTAGGATCTCTGGATAGGAACCTAAAGTTGCGTGGGACAAACCAGGGCCTGGATGGTGAAACTCAGTGTCCTTTTGTGTCCATTAATGGAGTTATGCACCGCCTCCGAAGGATCTCACCTTTACTCATCCAAAGTCTGGCTATGTGAATACACTCCATCCTGCGCTCCTGAAAAAATAAATACAAAAAGAGTCAATTCTCCAAGCTGATACCTTCATGAAATTTGGAGCAACCCCCTGATTTTGGCTGTCAGAAACATCTGAGGCCACAGGAGATGCTCCCATCTCCCAAACCTCTGACCAAGGAGCCTCAGCAAGTGGAGAGATCAATTTTAGCAAAATCTTTAGTAGTACTTAGAAATTTAATTATCTCAAATTTGTGAGGGGGTTTAGTCTTGGTTAAAAACAACAACAAAAAAGATATTCCCTGAAATATTGTTGAAAAGTTCAAAATAAGATTAATGGTGAAGTAAGTGCGTGCTTGTGTGCGTGTGTGTGTATAAGCATGCTACAGAATTCTTTTATCTCATTGAAAGACATTTGATACTTATTAAAAGATTATTGCTTTAAGGCATATTTTGATTTTCTGCCTAAGACTGTGTGGAGAGTCTTGCTACTGAGATAATAACAAAGAAACCTTAAACATGAAAAAAATACCCACATGAAAGATAATATGTTCCCTATTAGTACTGGTATCATTTTCTGTGGGATTACTTCTCGCCAAATATAACAGAAGTTTAAAAGTAAAAGCCCATTTCCAGTAAAAAGAGACACCACATGGTAGTTTTGAACTTTTGTTTTTTTTTTTTTTTTTGTATTCAAAACTGCTGGTGTGTGATACTTCATTAAGCAATTATCAAGTGACTATTTACTTCAAGAATTTATTTAGAGTTTCAAGATCTGTGCTAAGGAGAATACAACCAAACGTGCTGCATATATCAAGACGTACAGAGTCAGACAAATCTATTAGGCATGCCCCAACAATGCTTTTAAAACTTGAGAAAGCTGCACTTTTTTTTGTGCTCTCAGATGAAAGTGTTTTGGGGAGCCGAAGAGCAATCATGTGCAATTTTAGAATGATTGAAACCTTTTAGAAAATTGTATATGTATTTGATGTATTTTTATATATATATATATATTTGATGTGTGTGTGTTTCTCCTTTGGTGTTTCTAGTCTCAGTTTACAGCACCTTGCTTCAGCCTCCAGACCTTGCAGAACACAGGAGAGTCAAGCATAATGTGGGTAGAGGAAAACTTCAATCAAGAAGATGGCACATCTGTAACTATAAGCTCCTTTTAGCTCCAAAACTGTTCATTTAGAGGAGTAATTTAATTTTTATTGAAGATAATTAAAGTCCATTTGAATTGATCTAAGTGCAGGAGATTATAACCTTCTTCAGGGGAAAGGAAAACAATTACAGAACATAAAACTAAATAAACAGCGTGGAAGCAAAAGACAATCCCAAATTCACAGACCCTTCCTAGTGTACAATGTATTGAAGTTTAAAAACCACATTAATAACCTCCTGAGCAGGGAGACATTTTAAATACATGTCTGATTAGTGAAATGGCACATACAATTCATTTTCCTATGAAGATGTCCAAATATATGATTTACTCAGAAGCATTTACACATTAAGATTTAGACAAATATTTTCTGTGTTGTGATCTACACTTATTTCAAAAACATCCATCACCAGAATAACTCTGCTGCCTGTATGAACACGTATATACTCATTTGTATGAACATCGATGAGCAGGTTATGTGGAATACATTTAGGAGAAGAAAAAATAAATAAATAAAGCTGTGATTTTTTTTTTTTCTCACAGAACAGAAAGGTTAAGGGATCACTGAGTGAGGCAAGAAGTTCTTTGGCATTAGAGGGAGACTGCAGATCAAGAGGACATTATTTTAATAGCAAAATAAAATCTCTTTTACATTCAGTACTTCCTTTGTTTCATCCAGGACACTAGGCATTAGAGAAGGGACACAGCCCTAGGAATGTAGCAACCCAAACCCCATTAAACATGCATGGGGAAGATTTCCAGCCTGCTGTGCAGGGAGTTACATGCCCAGGCTCTGTTAACAACAGTAATTGTGCATATAATTTCCTGTGCGTTGCTCTGAAAATTCACCCTACAGACTTTAGCTCCATGTCAAGTAACTCAGCAGCCATTTATTTTATTCTGAGGGTGGAAACTAGAACTTTGAAACTGCAGGATGGAAGCGATCACCTTTGCTCCCCTCCCTTTCTCACGTTTTTTTCAGTCTCAATCAATCGAAGGGAAGCTCTGAAGACCAGGTCCTCAGATGGAAGGGGAGAGCATCTCCAAAGGATGCAGGGTCTCCTGTGTGGTGATGGCTCCCCGTCCCTGGTTGGGTCTCTGCAGGACTGATGTGCAGGGCTCGTACCCAGAGGGACCAGAACAGAGGAGAACTGGCAGCTCCCACATGGTAGAAACAAACAGGCTTCCCTAAAGTGACAGGCTCAAGGTGCTTCAATAGCGGGCTTGAATCAAACTAACAAAATCACAAGTGGCTGACCCCAGAGAACAGGCTGGTGCTGAGGTCCTCCCAAGGATTCTGGACAAGGGGAATCACTAAGAAAAGTTACCAGAAGGACAGAAGGTGCAAGTGGAGCTCTAAGAAGAAAAGTTTGGAGTAGGAAACCCAGCTGAAAGCACCCCAGTAGCAGGCACAACCGTGAGGCATGCCCAGCACCCACAACTGCTCTGTAAAGCTCACAGTTTTGAGGGATCGGACCATAGAATAACCAAAATAAAAACTTTCTGTCCTGGAAAAGCAGCAAAACGCCAAGCTGCCTTCCCTGGTGGACAAGCAATTAAAAGTTTGGTTCCATTTGCTCACAAAAGAGTGAAAGCAGAAAGCAAAATAGAGACTAGATCTGAGGACACTGCAGAATCAGGGCAAGCCATGAAGGTCATTTGCTGTAGGAGATCACTGGGCTCCAGAAGATCTTACACTGAATTACGTAGAATAAGACCACCCCCCATCCCCATCTAGTCCTCTGTACTTAGATACTAATTTAAAAAAACCCACATAAATTAATCATCCATACAAGTACGTACACACTCCAGCATCCAAACCACCAGTCTGACTGCAAAACTAAAGAATCCCATCTTCTCCATCATGCTCCTCACCAAACCACCCCCTCAGCCGCTCCTTTAGCACCGGAGGGAAAGGGCAGGGGGAAAAACAGAACAAAACCAAAATGGTCTTGGCATAGTGTGCCCACAAGGTTAGGCCGTGATCCACTAATGAATAAGGTTCTCCAGGGAACAATCCCACATCAGTAGGTGGAGCAGCTAATCTAATAGGTTTCTTCCGTATCTAAATTCTATAATAGTGTAACTTGCAGCAGGGAGCATGTGATCACTCTTTGAATAAGCAGTGGGAGGGGAAAGGATATGTTTAATGGCTAGAATTAGTTTCCTTACATTGGTTTCCCAAGCCATTGTGCAGAACATGCAGCCTAAGAGTACTGTGAGACTTTTTTTCGCCCTTTTTTTTTTTTTAATTTTGAAATGGGTACACATCAAATACACCCATTCCCTAGTCACAAGAAAATTCTCGCCACATGCTTCTGTCCTCCAGACTTACACAGCATTTTATTGTATGGAAAACATCAAAAGGGTTTGGTTCCCTTGTAAAAGTTTTACAGGAAAATCATTGAAGAGCAATGTAACTTTTTTTTTTTTTTTTTAATTCAAAACTAGAACCAATATTCTGGATTCCCACACTTTGGTGTGGACTCAGAGAGAGCTGTGCTTTTCTGTACAGTAGAGCAGAAATATAGACCCTGTATAATTAGAATTGCAGTCATGGCCTGTGGGATCTAGTGATTTGGACATATTTTATTTAACCAGCTTAGTAAAAGGTAATATTCAGCAGCTGTGATCTATAGCAGAATTACAATTTTCAGGGTCAAGGAGGGATTTTGATATTAGGAGGTTGGGCAGAATTGCTGTAAAATCTCATGAGCTGTCGTTAAAAATAAATGAGAAAATAGGTTATCCAAGAGTCATTGTAAGGGAAAAATCAATAGGCAGTGTCTATTCACTTGGGCTATCAAAATCCTTGAAATTTGAACAAAAGTTTCACGTTTAGAGTGCTGTAGGTTTTGAAATGTAAGTGGTGAATGCTCTGTGGGTACAAATTCATTGTGCTGTGCATTCAAACAAGGAGAAACCCTTCTGAAGTTCTGGAGTTCTCTATTAAGATAGTATAGTTCCTCCGTCACTAAGTCAGACATGTAAAACAGTTGCCAGCAAAACTTCAGAAGCAATTTTAGCTAACCGATGACAAATGCTCTCTTGGAAATATATCACATTTCTTTATCTCACCTCGCTCCTCCGGGGTTCCCTTCCGCATCCCGGCGGATGCGGAAAGGGGTTGCAGCCCTGGAGCCCGGGCAACTTTCTGCAAGCGCATGTGCCCGCCGTGGAACTGCAACCGATGGGTGTTGGAAATGAGCATTATTGATAATTCAGAGCAGTACAGATAATTGATATGGAAAGGGAGTATCATCCTCATTCAGAAACAATTAACTTCCCCCTCCAACGCAGCAGTTCAAAGAAGCCTCAGTCTTTTAAAAATGAATGAGTATCACTTCAAAATATGCAACTATTTGCTATTACAATATATACATGGAGTAGGTTTGGTGGGGTTTTTTTGGTATTCTCGTAGCTACCAAATTTATGTCGTGGAGCAGACGTGCAGGCACACAAGTCGCGCATGGACTCCAATCAGTTAGAAGTGGGGAGGGGAACGTGAGAGGTTCACACTGCTGTCGGACTGTATTATTTTATTTGAGCCACAGTCTGATATAACCCAAAAGTCAGTTAATTCTTGGTTCAAGACAGACGACTGAGACTTTACAGAACACACAAGAATTAGCAAAACACACTCATTGCAAATGGACATCCAAAAAACCCCTTTCAACCTTTCCCTAAAGCTCAACAATGCCGAGGAGCTCGACGGTCTCTTCTGCAGAAGCCCGATGAGGATTTGTACATTGTTAATTTGATTGCAGAGGGTGCATGTTAAATAGAAAAGAACTGAGTTTGTCACTGTCATCTGAATCCATTCAGTCAGTGCAACAAAGGTATATTTAACTAAAATATGAAACAGACTTGCTAACACCGCATTATTTTCTCAGGCTTACAAAGTTAAAAAAAAAATTAAACTGAATATAAATGACTTTGAGCATTTTTTATGACACCCACAGCCTAAGTGATCCAGATAATGTAATCTAACCATCATTAGAAACCATGAAATTACAATTCCTCCGGGATGGATATTTATCTCTCTGTTACATACAGAAAGGCGATTAATTAGTAGCTCTTTCAGTGTTTAACATTACTGTGTACTGAGGCTGATTAAAATCTAACTATAGAACAGTTATCACAGCTAACACGTAATCTGGGGAAAGTTTAGCTGGGGCATGAAGAAGCACCTTAAAAAGAAAACTTAAAAAAAAGTGCTCTTAGAAATAGGTAGCTTCAAAGCCCAAACCCAGGCTTCCTTCTAATTTCTATTTCACACAGTAATCATGACAATTACTGAGATTTCAAAAACCTCAATATTAAAAATGACTAAATCCATGTCAAATATTTTTGCAAAGCTGTAACATCTGTTCGTTTTCGAGGAATGTACACAGCACGCAGTCATGAAGTGAATCACACAGCAATGTCTTGAATGACTTATTCTGAAATTTGAATGGGAGCGTTTGCTGGGGCATGTGTGCGTGTGCGCGTACCCTGTACAGACAGCACAGCGCGCACGCTGTGTGGGCTAAATTCATATTTCTGGGGTAATTTAACTGGCTTGTGTGGAATGCACCAAAGATGTGTCAATGCCTGTGCGCAGACAGTTTCCTCGGGGATCTCACGAGGGACAAGAGGACATGGACAATTTCACTTTGGGAGGAATAAACAGAGGCAACTTCAGTAGGCTGAGCATTCCTACTGAGAATCAAAATATTGGAGGAATTTCATGCAAGGGCAGCTGAAATGCCAAAAAATCCAAAATCTCTCGTGGTTATTTTGAAAACAGTTTCCTATTTTGGCACCACTGTACCTAGGTAGGTACACAAATATACTTGGGCTGCTTGAGGAAGAGGGAAGAAACTTTAATGGCAAATGTGAACAGCTCAGCAAAAAGACCAAGGTAACCCCTGGTTTTACTTAATTTTTTGAAACTATCAGATAAGATCACAAATCAGTATTGGACATAGATTGCATTTTAGTGAGGATACATAGAAAGAAATCAGAAGAACTTTTAAAATGAACTGTAAAGAAAGGATGCTTTACCACACCCCCACCCAGCCCAGGTCCCAAAGAACTGAGCCACCGATTCCTGATCCTCTCCATTGTGTCGAGTATTGTGTAGATGCTGCTCTCTTCTGGCTGCCTACACAAATTTTAATATGCAAAATGTTAATAAAAAGTGAAATAAAAGGCTAAGAAAAATCAAACATGGCCTCAACATGCCGAGAGTAATGGAGGCACCTCTAAGGCCTCACTGCGGAGAGGTGACCCGTCCCCAGCTGCTTCGTAGTTCTGCTCCAACACTACCCGGACCAGGAGCTCCTCCAAAATTCCCCTCCTGTCCTTCTGTCTACTTCACTCAGGATGGCCCAAGTTCATACTTGGAGGCAAGGGGAAGGCACGTTCTTATTTCCGAAGCTGGAGATGGCCAGCGCTATCGGCTGCAGGCACCTGTTGGCCATACCACGCAGGGCAAGGGGCACGGCTGTTAATGCTGCCGGGGTTGTGCGTTTAGCCATTTCACGCTTCATGATAACCTGAGCAGCAACAGCTCAATTTCAGATTCTTACAAAAACAAGGACAACTGAAAACCAGTGAGAAGATTAAAAAAAAAAAAAGGCACCAAAAAACTTTTAAACTCTCAAGTGACTGTTGCATCAGGACACGTATGTTTGAGCCTACCCAGCACAACTAAGCTACCCAACCAAGCATATCACACCTCCTGCTTCAGACAGAGAGAAGAGGAGGAGTGAGATTCCTTTGAATAGGTTGGAGATAGGAAATGAGAAGTCACCATGGCATCCCATTGCTGCACCATGGGATGCATAGGGTAAGACACTACTGGGTTCCAAGGTGACCCCAAGATGCTTAACTTTTTTCCACCCTCTAGACTCCACTGCAGCTCCGCTCTACGTTCGGTTCGTGTCTCTGCCAGGCACCTCTGACCACCCTCTCAGCAGATATCCTCAGGCAGATTTAATGGCCCTGATGGGTCGTTCCTGTGCTTCAGAAGAGGTGCTATGCTTACCTCTCCATCCATGTCATCTGCCCATGTGGTAATGTAATGTAACTCTTGCCTGAGAAAAGGCTGCTCCAGGGGCAGGTGGGACCTGTGGGCAGCGTGAGTTCAGATTGTCCACAGGCACCAAAGTCACCAGTCTGAGCTTCAGCATAGCTCAAGCACTGCATGCAAGCCAAAACATCCCATCCTAGAAACAGAGGAAATCAACTATCACAGACTTAATCCCAATTTTGTCATCCTTCCTAAGGTCTCCTCTTGAAAGTTAAAATTAATCTCTAACTCAATGGACAACACCTGGCTATGTTTGATGTTACTGAAGCCCCACTGATCGCCCAGCCAGGACACAAGGCTTGGGCTGAAGCCTTATGAAGGTGAGAAATAACATTCCTGTGGTGAGAGACATGCTGCTTTCGGTGGAGGAGGACGCGAGCTCTGCTGCCACGCGTTTGCATGGCACCGGTTTGCTTCTGCTGCAGGAAGGAGAGGAAGCACAGTCCTCGCGGCATCTGCAGGACTCGCAGGGATATCTGTTACAATTCATTAAGTAGCGCTCTAAGAAGTTGCAATAATAACATTTCAACAGAGTTTCCAGAGGGAGTCTCAGAAACTACAGGAAAAGCTGACAAGTTTCAATCCATTTATCAAAGCACTTCAAGACAGATGAAACAGCAGAGATGCTTAGTGAGGAATGTCTCTCTTTCTGGGTGTCCAGAGCATTTCAGTAAATAAAAAGCTCTTTAAAAATAAGTCAATACAATGGAATCCCTTTTGCCTTTTGCCAGCGCTTGTATTACGCTTACACCCAAATGACCCTCCTACCTATAACACTGCAGCATTTACATACAAATCAAATGGCTGCTTTTCACTTACATAACACATTTAATCCAAGGATTACAGAGCACATATATTAAGCATTACAACACCTCATGAGGTAGGTTAGCGTTAATGAAGTTGCATTGGGTAAACTGAGGCACAGGCTGGCTTTATGACTTGCTTGTGGTCCCACAGGCAATCAGTGGAAAAGTCATTAAGAGCTCTCCAGACAAACAGCAGACACACATACGCACATACTTGTACAGGTAAAACAGACTAATTCACGTGTCCAAAAGCAACTCTAGGCACCCATCCGGAGATACGCAGCTCCTGCTTTTCTGAGGGCAGGAGAACAAAAGGCAAATAGGAGAAGATAAAAAGAACAGAAGGCAAAAATTTGCTGTTAGAAATAACGTTTTTTTTTTTGCATGCCAAATTGTGTACGCAAAACAAAGAGGCGTCCAAAACTGAAGGACACGTTAGATACTGGTCTCCAATAATTTGATTTTCTGAGTAAAGCTTTTCTAGACCTGCAACGGGGGTTTTGTTAGGGTTTTGTTCAATAACGTCAGTTTATATTTAGCTTTCGTATAGCAGACAGAGGAAAAAAATATCTTTGGTTAAGGTCTTTGAGCCAAGCACCTAGGATAAAGTTTTCAAAAGCACTCAACAGTGGCTTTTGAAAACAGAATTAGGCTAGTTGCTGAGACAAGCTTTGAAAGCTACCCCCTGCCTCCTTTACCATTTTAACTGAGAGCTGATTTCCTTGGCTGTGGTACCGTTCCTCGTTTTAGTCTCCCCATCTCATGGCCTTCCTCAGTATCGCTAAGTCAAGTTGGATTTAAAACCAGGAAAAGAAGCAGGAGACTGGGCAATGCGAGAACTTGTGGTCATGACCTCCCCAGCATGTCTGCAGCCCCAGAGCGGTGCAGCCGGACACAGGGATGCTCCCTGGGTGGCTCCCACTTTCTAGCCAGCCTTTGTTCTCTTTGTGGGAGCACTGGCTAATAGAGGTGTACACCCTCTGCCTGATGGTTAGGTGAAGCTATAATTACCTCAGTAATAAAGGTCTGATTCTTCCCTTCTCTGCATCTCCTGGTCAGGACTACTTGTCTAAAGTGGGTGCAAAACGCTACCAGATCAGAAAGATGACATTTTACATCAATGAAAATGACCAGGTGTAAGGAACAAAGGCCTACATAACAATGCTCTCAACTCTGTTGTCCTTTAATTAAGTAGTTCCTGGGGCAATGACACTAATGAGGCCTTATTTCCTCAGGGTTGGATTCTCTAGTATCTAAATGGGATGTGAGCTTTTCCTGGGGAGAGAGGCATTTATAATTTCTCCCTCCCAGGTGGTGTCCAATTTGGGTGGATGTCACGCTGCAGCCTTTCTCTTGGTAGGGATGCCAGTGGGACCTCTCTCTCCTCTCGGCTGCTCATTTTCCTGAAACCTACAGGAATTTCTGAGAGCTCTGCTCTTCTATTAAATTTGGCTGAATTTGGTCAAAGGGCCCAAAGTTAGCAGGGGATAGGAAGACAAATGCATCAAGTGACACAGAGCAAAGTCATAAACCTGTTTCCACTAAGAAGAGAAGGTTAAATATTATTTTTACTTACAAGCAAGTTTTCTAGTTGTGTGGTAAACTCATAGGGTATTGTTTTGCTGCGTCGGTAGGCATGCGTGGCTGCAACTCCTGCAAGCGGTATCAATAAAGGGGGTACATACAAACGAATACACGCAAGCAGGACACACAGCTCAGGGAAGAGGCGATATTGCTTAGTTTGGTACAGAAGAGAACTGGAAAGTTCATTAAATCCACAGAAGCAGTGATCATGTTCACTGGGGACCATGCTGACCGGACAAGGTCATGGGTCTGAACGGAGAAAGCAATTGAACAAAGAAACAGCAAGAGAAGGTTTGCTTTGGGTTTGGTCCAGGATAGCAGTCACAACATGGCAGCCAGCGGGACGCATGCACCGTGAAGCTGGCAATGCAGGCTCGGTGCTATTATTGGCCTCTCTGGCCACAAGACGACAGGGACAGCCCCCCTTCCTATATAGTTTTTAATGACTCAGCACTGCTTACAGCACTTTAAAATGCATAAAACTTCCCCTTTCTAACACAGCTCTCTGGCAAGACGGACATCCAGCCAATGTTTTCATTTCACATGTTCCTGAGTGTCCCATTAACGAACAGGCACATTCCTACTCGTTAGGAATAGGCCATACCTTCATCAGATATGCCACCACTGCAACCTAATATCTTTTCTCATGATAAAACCAA